>NW_010420158.1:34801-39526 GCF_000710305.1 Buceros rhinoceros silvestris | reverse complement strand
CTTCCAGCCCTTTCTAAGGTTTCCCTGCAGCAAGCCTCTTCTGTTTTTGCCACCAGGGATGAATATCTGTCCATATACTTTTGCATCAGTCATTCAGTCTTAATCTTAAAAATTTTAAATTTAAACATTTTTTAAAAATAAATTTACACTGTAATGGAACGGAGATTCCTGGATTCCGTTAACATGAAGATCTGGTGGGTCATCTGCTGCAAATTTTTATTGTTGGCAGCTGCTTTAGAGCAGGTAAAAACAAAGAAAATACCTTCCTATGATGGTTTTATGTATTAAATTGCTGTCGAAATGCTTCACGTTTGAGTGGAAATAACTACACAGTTCATGACCTGGACTTTGCTATATCTAGGTTTCTTTGGATGTTTCTTCTATGTAAAATTTGTGTTTAGGGGGAATGTGAAGCTATCTTTTAATGGAGGGCTTTGAAATTTGTGTTCCTACAGTTGGTGACTGTGCTGTGGGGACTGCAGTACATCTGGGCACATCTCCTGTATCTGTACACTTCAGCTTACCTGAAGGGTTCAATTTAGTGTGCACTGATTAACCTTTTTGGTTTCAACATGCATAATACATGCAGGGTGTCCCAGAAGTATTCAGACTTACTGTATCTGCATAGTCCTGACAGGAGTGTCTGTGGAAATATTTGCTATATGAAGTCAAAGTTAACTTTTCAAAAAATAAGCTTATATGGACAGATATGGCAACAGCAAAAATGGTGTGTTGCTTTCTGCAGCTCTTGTTGATCCACAGGCTCTTCAGGACAAGGGCTTAGTCTTTTTCAGTGTATAAAACACATGCTTATAATAAAACCATTATGATAATGCTGCGTTATTGTTATTGTGCTAATGAGCAACTATTTTTAGTTCTGAACAGAGGAATGCTTTTGAATTCATTTATCAACAGCTCAGGCTGTAGTCAACAAAACAGGCAGTGAAGTGTGCTACACCTGATACCATATGCCTCTAGCATGTTAGATACTGCAGGGCTGAAACTGGCTAGCCCAGAAATATTGTAAAGAAAGGGGTATGTAGTGTAACATGCATTCTTTAAGTTACTGCTTTGAAACACTTATTTCTGCTGTGTCCTCACTTATGCAAAGTAATAGCAGATAAAGACATTTCTGTGCAGGCCCTTATGATTACATTATTATTAAGATTCATTTTATAAACATTTGTAGGTTCTGATTTTTGTAAAAATCTTTCTTTCTGGGGTTTTGCTTAAAACAAGATAATAATTTATAGCTGAATCGTGTGTCCGTCTTGGGAGCAGTTCTCTAGGCTGCTAATATCACACCAGGTGACTTTTAGGAAGATGGAATGTGGTGCAACTACATAATATCTTGATGGTTTTGGAAGTTACACTTGAAAAGAGGTATATGCTCCTGTGGTGTTCAGTCCTATAGTCATAGTTTCATAGCAGTCTTGAAACAGAGCGTTGCTGAGTGATACGGGAATTGTCAATCAGTTTGCCTTCTTTTTAGCAGCGTGGACTCAGTGTTATGCTACTTCTATGTTGTTACAGGTCTATAGTCTTAGCAAGTCACTGTTTTACATGTCCCTAAAACCATTTGTGAAAACAAAACAAAAAACCAAACCCCAAGGCTGATGGAACTTCTGTGTACTGTGAACAGTTTGGTACGAGACTAAGAAGGCTGTAGTCCTTTGTAGTTTCCCAAGCCCATTAGTTGTGGTTCAGGGATCTTAGAACATCACTAGTGAAGCCTGTGGAGCTTGTAAGCAGTGCAGGCCTGAACTTGACGGTGATCTCAGACACCGGGTAGTCAGAAGCAGATAAGCAGAGCAAAGGGCTGGTGAGAATCCAACTGTCACCCAGGTTGGAAATAGAAGAATAGGTGGTGATTCTTGTGCAGGCAGTACCCCAAGATGAGGAAGATCCTTGTTTAATATTGACTTCGTGGTTATGATGTGTCCGATAGCTCCGAAACTCCTGTTTGGCTTTTCAAAAGAAGAGTGAGAGCTCTCTTCTCCCTCACAGCTTTTGGAATAGAGCCTGTGCTGATTTGCTGTCTTTTCATCCACAAAGAAAACCAGTGCTACTGTCTGCATCTGCATTTGCATTCCCAAGCAGCAGCTGACTGAAACTGGCAAAACCGGTCACTTTGGATTTGGGGTGAAGCTGGGATAATGCTGGTGATTTCATTCTGCTGCTTGGAAAAAAAGCCAACCTGTGAGCAACAAGAGAAACCATGAGGCTGCATGAGGCTGCCTGAAGGGGCAGGAAGCAGAGTTACGTGGTTTACACTTTAGAATGTGTTTGCAAACATGCTGTTAGGAAAAAGAACTCTTTTCAACTTGTTGAGAGCAGATAAATGTTTGGGTTTTTTCCAAGCCCTGATACAAAGCAAATAACTGAAGTTTGAAAAATTCCTCAGTACTTCTATTAAAAAGAAAGGTCAGAAAATAGTTAACTCTGAACTGTGGCAATGAGCGCTTGGGTTAAGAAATTCTTAAAGAAGTTTTTCTCCACTATGCTTTATCTTCTTCATTGTATGTACATTAGTATTGTCTAGTCTTCGTTTGTCTAGATACAGTCTGCTTTGTTCAGTCAGTGGTGCAAAAGAAACTTTTGTACCTGGAAATTCTTAGTATTTGTAACCTGTAAAATTACTCTGCTGCTTCATTGCGCATTTCTAACTCAGTTCTGCAATACTGCATGCGCTGAACCTCGGACACATCTTACTGACTAGATCGAGTTCTTGTGGGATGTGTCATGTAGTAGCTCTTCGGGCCAGTTTTTTTTTTTTCGTAACTGCTGTTTATATAGAGGAACAGGGCACCCTTCAGGAAACTGCTTCTGCACTGCGCTTTGAACTTGACCTGAAGGAATTCCCTGTAGGCATGATAGGCTCATTAAGTCCACTTGATGATTTAATTCCTGGTGCTTTTGAGACATGAATCTAGGAAGGGAATTCACGTCGGTATAAATTCACTGTGCTGAAATGTTACGAACATCTTTGCTCTGAATTGCGGTGGCGTCGTAATGCTTTCTATAAGATTGATCAGATTTGCTGGTGTGAACCCAAATTGCTCTGCAAATAAACATACACAATGCAGTGATGAAATAAAATGGACCAGTTATTCAACATGAGTAAAAATGGAATCAGATGAGCAATCCTGAGAGCACTTGTTCTTACATCGTGTGAGTTTCAGAGCTGCCCATTTCAGAATACTATCTAAAGGTGAAGCTGGTGTCCAGCTGGCTACTCCTTGGGAAAAAATTACTGAATTTACAAGAACATGCTTCTGCCATATCATGCTGTTACCTTAACAGAAGTACAAAGTATGCTAGAGTCTGTCTAGCTAGTGCATGTCCTATTTTTCTCATTAGGAAGCATTTCTGCAGTTGCAGCACAGATTTCATTGCCTCGTATCACAGCACACAACTGTCATTTTCTGATTTCATTTCAGTGACCTTAAGTGAACAGGGAATGTGTTATTCTTAGCTACCTAGAAAAAATAAGGTTCAGATTAAACGTGCTCTCAACCCTGCCTTGATCATCTGTCTGACAGTATTGGTGAACTTTTGGTTGGTAATTTGGCATAAATATTAAGACTGGTGAATCAGCTGGAGAGACAGCAGGAGAATTCTTCCCACGTTTGTATAAGACCAGGCAGAAGACAAGCTAATTATCCTCTACTTTAGAGCAAATGAGGAATTCTAAGGACTGCTATTTTAGCGGCAAGTATATGCTTGTAAATTTTGTTGTTTCTTCTTAAAAATAACAGCAACAGGTTTTGAGCAATAGTTGTTTTCACACCCCAGTACTTCCAGTGTTTCTTAGCTCGAAAATACTGAATGCTTCTGTTTATTTCCTTGTGAAAACTGTCAAGAAAAAAAAAAAAGTAATTTCTGAAGCCAATTAATCTTTTTTTCCTGTTCCTTTAAAATAAAGTTTCTTGTACATTCTTCAAGGCAAATATTTTATTCCCACTCAAGTCTCCATCAGGCCCCAATTCTCATCTTGGTTTAAAGTTATTGTAAGACTGGTTTGGGAAGGTGCTAAAGGATATGCTTATGCTTCATTGATCTGAATGCTGTGCTTGAATAGTGACTGACTCAATTGCAAGCAGTAAGTGGCATCTCTTGAACTTGGAGGTTCTTTTCCTTTTTGAGCATGTCACAGCATGTACAATTTTAAGCAATAAGGAATCTGGAGCTTTTGTTATTCAGCAAATTTAGGAACTAGTTAAAATCTTGAATTTTTGAGAACAGGTGACTAGAAGAGCCTTAGCCGTGTGAGTTCTAGCAGTCATTATATTGATCTCCATCATCAATAAAAATGCTAGTATGTTCTGTAAATTCTAATGTCCCTCAAGCATTCTTCTTAATGTTACAGGACTGGTGCCTTGAAGATTCTTTGGAGCAACTGTTAGCTTATCAAAGTAGCACATCTGTGATTGCCTTGTTGGGAACATTTTGGAGAGTCATAAAAGCGGCATTTGAGAAACAAGGATCCGGAAAATGTAATGTCATCTAGCAGTGTCACAGTCTGTGTGCTGTATTTTTTTAGATTACCTGACTGCTAAGAAAGTACTTAGTTTTGAGGTGATTTAGGCAGGATGGTGGGTTGCAGAATGAATGGTGAAGTATAGAGTTCATACCTTTCTTGTTAACTGGGTATGTATTTTCGATTTTAGGTTGGAGGCAGTAAGCACACAATGAATGAGCACCTCCATGTTGGAGGCCATGGAC
>NW_010420158.1:10364-34693 GCF_000710305.1 Buceros rhinoceros silvestris | reverse complement strand
TCAGCAGCTGTTTGAAGATAATAGTAACAAGAGGACGGTTCTGACGGCACAGCCAAACGGACTTACAACGCTAGGCAAATCTGGATTGCCAGTGGTTCAGGACAGACAGTCAGAGAGTGCTCACAGACGACAAGGGAGCTCCAGCTCTTTAAAATCTACAGATGGAACAGGGAAGGTGAAAGCCTCCGTTATGACACCAGAGCAGGCAATGAAGCAATACATGCAAAAATTAACAGCTTTTGAGCATCATGAGATTTTTAGCTACCCTGAAATATACTTTCTGGGTCCAAATGCAAAGAAGCGGCAAGGCGTGATTGGTGGTTCGAACAATTGTGGGTATGATGATGACCAAGGGTCTTATATACAAGTACCCCATGATCACATTGCATACAGGTATGAAGTCCTGAAAGTTATAGGGAAGGGAAGCTTTGGGCAGGTGGTAAAGGCCTACGATCACAAGATGCATCAGCATGTGGCACTAAAAATGGTGAGAAATGAAAAACGTTTCCACCGCCAAGCTGCGGAAGAAATTAAGATCCTGGAGCATCTCCGGAAACAAGATAAGGATAACAACATGAATGTTATTCACATGTTGGAAAACTTCACATTCCGCAGCCATATCTGCATGACGTTTGAATTGCTGAGCATGAACCTGTATGAATTAATAAAGAAAAACAAATTTCAGGGCTTTAGCCTGCCTTTGGTCCGCAAGTTTGCCCACTCAATTTTGCAGTGCTTGGATGCTTTGCACAAAAACAGAATCATCCACTGTGACCTTAAGCCTGAGAACATTCTGTTGAAGCAACAGGGTAGAAGTGGTATTAAAGTGATTGATTTTGGCTCAAGTTGTTATGAGCATCAGCGTGTCTACACCTACATTCAGTCACGTTTTTACCGTGCACCTGAAGTCATCCTTGGTGCTCGTTATGGGATGCCCATAGATATGTGGAGCTTGGGCTGTATTCTAGCAGAGCTTCTCACCGGTTATCCGCTTTTACCTGGAGAAGATGAAGGAGACCAGCTGGCTTGTATGATTGAGCTATTGGGCATGCCTTCTCCAAAACTCTTAGATTCATCCAAGAGAGCCAAAAACTTTGTGAGCTCTAAGGGTTATCCCCGTTACTGCAGCATCACAACCTTGTCTGATGGCTCTGTAATACTTAATGGTGGACGCTCTCGGAGGGGAAAACTACGTGGCCCACCAGAGAGCAGAGAATGGGGTAATGCATTAAAGGGATGTGATGATCCCCTGTTCCTTGACTTCTTAAAACAGTGTTTAGAATGGGATCCTACTATCCGTATGACACCCAGCCAGGCTTTGCGGCATCCCTGGCTAAGACGACGGTTGCCAAAGCCTCCGACTGGGGAAAAGGCCTCGGCGAAAAGAATTGCAGAGAGCACTGGTGCTATAACGTCGATTTCCAAGTTACCTCCAACTTCAAGCTCAGCTTCAAAACTGAGGACTAATCTGGCACAGATGACAGATGCCAATGGAAATATTCAGCAAAGAACAGTGTTGCCAAAACTCGTTAGCTGAGTTTGAAAACCCAATGCTGTTAATATGAGAGATACAATGTGGCTGAGCCTTATTTGTATGAAAAAGTAGCTCAGATATAAATTTTTATTTGCTTAATAACTTTATTCATTTGTATCTTTCAGCACTCATTTTAAATGTAAGAAATGTTGATTTTGTTTTTATAAAAACATGGGGACAATGCTTTAAGTTTTTATACTTATTTTTTAAAATGTTTGTCTTCTACCGTAATATTAGCCTTACTGTAACTAGTGTGACACAGTAATAAACATCAGTGGCAGGCCACTGGTTACAACACGACTGTCATGCATTGCAGCGTGGTATCAACCTTTCTCTTCCATGGTTCATATTAAGTTTCACCTGGGGTAAATTTGTAGGACTGTACCTTTCGGATTTTATGGGTATGTGTCTTGATTCTGTGAACGCTCACACCTATGCCTGCCTGGACTCCAGGGAGAATACTCACAGGAATACAGTTAAGCACCTGTAAACTTGGAATTTGAAGTGGAGCCATAGCATGCTACATTGCCATTTTCTGTATGGTGGCCCAGGGAAAGTAGTGGTATCACTAATGATACCTCCTATGGAATGCTTTCTCTATTCAAAAGTAATGTTTTTTTTATTAAAATGAGCATTTAAATGTATTGCAAAAAAAAAAAAAAAAAGGAACTTCCAGGGCTAAAAAAAGACTCTCTTACCTTGCATGCCATGTAGTAGAGTGAGAGGAACGGGCAGTCTCAGAAGGAACGAAGATGGAAGTATGTCTGTTCCTCTGTGTCAGAAAGAGACTGATGAGTTGGTAAAGCGGAGTATTCTGGGCTTCATTTCAGGTATATAACATTGCATCAAGCATTCATGCCTGGCTTTTCTTATTTTTCCCTCTCCTGTTTTCTCTCCTAACATGCAGCTTGGTCTCCCTAAATCACAGAGACAGAAGTGCTCATTCTGTCAGTTTTATACTGTTAACTTCCAGACTGTTATGCTATCTGAGTGTCACAGATTGCTTTTGTTTCTTCTGACAGAGTTTGTCTGAGTGACTGTGACCTCTCTGGTATATTTACTCCTCAGATCAAATCTGCATGTAGGGGCAAACACTATGTTACTACACTGCTTTTTGTAGAAAAGTACTTCACCTTAGACAGCATAACTGTAGACAGAAAGATCCGCACTGGAAAGCTTTGGAGACACCAAAGTTGGAGACACCATCCTAAATACCTTGTAATAAGGGGAAACTCTCAAAGGAAAGTTAAACAGTTGGAATTTGGTTTAATCTTTGTCATTTGTAATTTCAATTTGTAATCGAAAATTAACTTTGAAAGAACAATTAGAGATATGTGTAGATTTGTTCATGTGTGTGTGCTAATGCTTGGTTTTTCTTTACTTTTAACTGCATTCATGGAAGAAAGATGGTCTTTACTGAGGAATAATCTCTATGAGAGAAATATTCACACGTTGTAGCATGTTTTCAACAGGAACGGTATGAAATCTAAGCAGTGTTTCATCATGTGCAGTGGCTATGGTCTACATGGGATGTATAAAACATGAAAAGGGAATTTTAAACTAAGAACATAATCTAGAAGGGTTTATGTATTAAGATCAAGAAATACTAGCGTGGATTGCATTAAACTTGATAACTTTACTGTAAGCAACATCTATATGCACAGATTTTTCTGAGTTACTTGTACAAATTACAAAAAATACTTAAAGCATGGTCCCCTGAGAGGCCAAGAAAGTTTCCGGTTAAGTTCTCCTTCATATTCATTACTTTACCACTTACAAATTTGTTTGTTTGTTTGATTGTTTGGTTTATTTTTAATTTAATATATAAGACTGGGGGAGGGATATAAATGCAAAATGACAAAATTCTCAGGAAACATATTGCTTAACTTCTTGCCAAAAAGTCAACACCTAAAAAAGCTCCAAAAATAATTTGAGTAGTGGATGGTATTTATTGATTGATAACTGCAAAAATTAGAGCATCCATCAAGGGTGTTTCTTACTTTTTTTTAAAAAAAGATCGTTTCCTGCCTCTAGTCAAATTAAATTATGTAGTGTTAAATGTTCACAACTTTATACAATGTGTGTAAGTGCAATATGTAAACATGTATGAAATTGTGTTAAAAACAAAATATAGTAATACAGCTAAGAACAGTGGCTTTTGCAATATGAATATCCAGTAAGTTATGGTCAATAAATTCTAAGTCTGGAAAAGAGATATGTTAATTTTCATATAAAATTAACTGGCTCTTATGACTGTGGGAATACAATACTGTGTATTTTTCTACAGTAGCTGGGAATCTTACTTTCTCTACCACCTAGTTGGCTTTACCACTCGTTTCTACCTTAACTCGTCCTGCAAAAGCTAGGAAATAGGGATGCCTATGTTAGGGACAGAAGAAGAATCACCTCCCTTAATATATTTTAAAGGGAACATTGATACATGTTTCTGCCTTTCATGGCAATTTAAGGTGAAAACATTCATAATGTTCATGGGTCATTAATAGGCTAAAACCACTAAATTTTCTTTTTCATGTAACATAGTTCTTAATGCCAATAATGCATTTATGATTGACCTTCTTCATAAATGCTACCGGAAACTTTAAGGCCAAAATACAGTGTGCAGAGGTATTTTTTTACTTGGATACAGTGGAACTTCCTCTATACTAAAGGAGCAGCTACATCAAGGTTTTGAAGTGATGTAGTGGCTTTTTATTGTAGCTTATTTATACCTGTAAAAAAAGGAGGGGGAGGGGGGAAAGGACATCGCCTCTTGCTTTGATGTGATTTTATTCTAAGGGCTCTGATAATTAGGCTGATAGAAGTTGGCTTCGAAACAGTGCTTAGTCTCACATGTTACCATTGTCTGGGGATGTCTGAGCTATTTTCAGATTCAGTAATAGCACAGTGTTGTCTTGTCTTTGGTTGCAGTCTCACTTGGCTCAATTTCTTGCACCACTGGAGTGTTCATTACCACTTAAGTGTATTGGAACAACAGAATGATGCAAGATGTGTAGATTAATAGAGGATGGATTGTGCCCTTGGTGTTAACAATGTGCCTTTTGTTACAAATGCCATGTTGTAGGGCATGCATCTTGGCCTCTTTAACCCTTTAAATACTGGATAGTAGGGGTGAAATCTATTTTTAAATGCTATACCTGTCTTAAAACATCCTGTAGATGATTGAGGCCTTAATAGAAACAATAAGGCAATCACATTGCCAGGGTGGAAAGGACGCTCTGTTCTTGTAGTACGTCGCATTAAGGAATTAAAGATGGCCCTTCTTCATTGGTTGTACTTTAACATCAGATTGATTTTTTTTTTTTTAATTTATTTTAATAAATTTTTGTTATGGTGACACTAGACAGAAATCAACTGTATTTGTAAAAATTTACCTCAGACTCTTTAGTTTTATAGTGTGATTTAATCCCAGGGCATTTGGTATGAACCAAAGTGCATTCCTTTTATATGTGCCTGGCTCTTACAAAGGTGGCCAGGGATTTTTACAATTTGGGTGCAAGGCACTTAAGCCACTTTTAACTCGGTGGGTGGTTTGGAGTTACAAATGACTTCATGGGAATGTTGAGAACACTTTAGACATAAGTAGCATCGGGCAATATTAGAATCTTTAGGAAAGGGTGTGCATTATTTAATGCTCTCCATCTTTTAGTGTTTTTTTTTCCATTGATAATATTTGTGATAAGTACAAAAAGAACTCTTTTTCCAGTCAGCAAAGATTAGAATATTGCCCAGTTTAATGCTATGGTAGCATTTAAATAAAACAGCATTTGTGAATTATTGTTTCTAGGGGCTTGTACATCTCTGCTACAAAATGTAATTACTCAGTTCAACTGCTACAATTAACGTCTAAGCAGTAGCTTGGGTTTTTATTGGGCAACGACTTAGACACGTGACTGTAATATGCTGCAACTCTGTGTGCTGAAAACGTGAAAAACGATTGAATGTGGACTGTGTATATATGTATGTATAATTTTCTGTGAGATGCTGCTGTTGCCACTTAACATTAAAGATGTTGTAGTGGGTTTTAATCCTAGTGGCCAGTTTTATGATACTGTATGTATTGTACAGCTGATGACAGGAGTTAAGACTGTTCTAGTGAATATTTGTTACATTTTATTGTCGTGGCCAGAGATCATTTCAGAATAAAATTTTATGTCCTACTTTACTTCTCTCCACTGTAGTTTGGGTTTTTTTCTGGTCATAAAGAGAGCCCCTGGAGTGCTGGCATTTCTTGAAAATGGAAAGGCTTTCTCCTAGCCTGCTGAGGTCAATGCCAGCAGTGGCTTTGTCCCCCAGCGTGCTTACTGGTATCTGTATGCTAATGACCCGTTGCTGGCACGTGACTTTTCTGCTGTTTCATGCGTCTTGACAGCCTTGAATACTGCCCAAAGGCTTTGCCCTGAAGTTTCTAAAGTTCTTCTCAGGACAAAGGAAGTAATATATTTTGTATTTTTATTTGCCCCATACTTAAGAAAAACTGTATTTGGCAAGAATTTTGGCTGCATGGGTGTTTCAGTATTTTTTAGCTGCCTTTTAAAGGATTTTTAAAAATAAGAATAGATACAATTTTATAAGAAATACTTGAGAAGTGCAGTGTATGTTCTTTTTCTTAAAATGGCTTCAAAAAAGCCAAGATTTCTGCACCAAATTTTGAGTCAGACTGACATTTCAGAACTTGTCAGACTTTATGAAGTCCAGGAATAATGAGAACGTACTTCACAAAGCTGGTAGGCTAGACTGAGCTACATTCTGCTCACAAATCCAGAGTAGTTTCATTGTTTAGTGCAGAACTATCTCCAGAGTAACTGGCCACGTTTTTTTCTTGGCCATGTCACTGTACACCCAGAGCAGAATCACTGAAAAGCTTTCTGATTCAGGTGAGCCCAGGCTGAAATCAAGGAGTTTAAACTACACTTCAGTGACTCCTTTTCAGCGTAGTTGAGAGATTCCAGAGCACAAAACTTGTTGAGATTAATATAGATAAACACAGCGTACAGCCCCAGAGAGCAGCAAGCCAGAAATTACATCTTCGTGGATTAAAGTCTATTTGTTAATTACTCTTTCTGAGGAGAAAGGTGTTGCTTTTTTTGTTTGGTTTGGTTTATTTTGGTTTTAGTTAGTTTAACTTTTTTTTTATGGATTTCTTCTAACATGTCTCGCCCTGCCTTCCAGTGATCTATCCGTCTTGCCACCTCTTGTTCATTTCTACCAGATCCGGCTTTTTAGTTGAAGAAGAGTAGTGGCCATCTCCCCTGATTTCAGTTGTCTGCAAGTTGGGTTTTGGCCTGTGCCATTTGCTGAGACTCTCAGTAGCTGGTGGGGAAACTGCGTCACCCTCTGCCAGCACAGCTGCCTCCCTGGGCTCTGGCAGAGAGCTCAGACCCCTGTCTAAAATGGGGCCCTCAGGGTCCCACCCTGACTGACGGTCTGTAGTTACTCTGCACAGTATTGCCTTTTGTAAATAAATTGTGGCTTCCTTTGCATGTCAGCTCTTCATCTTGGGGAGTTTTTTACAGCAAACCAAGTGAAGAATGAGAGAAGTGTAATAATGGTCAGTACCGTGTCGGTCACTTCCAACTTTTCAAAGCAAAGCACTTCCAACTGCTTTTGCTTTCCAACTGTTGCTGCTTTGCTTAAAAATCGCATTGTGTCCCATCTTTTTAAGACCGCTTTATTGAAAGATCCGGCATGAATTTTACCCTTCATCAGAATGTGAGAAATTAAAAAGCTGGTAAATATTAAGGGAAGTATCTGTATAGGGCTGTCTACAGTCAGGAGCTGGTATTTAGAAATAAGAAAGATACCTGCAGGATGAATAGGGCCAAATTTGGGCTAAGCATGATCTTTCCTGGGTTCAGTGAATGTTCAATAATTACGTCAAGACGGGGTTAAGATTGGGAAAGTCTTAAATGCATCTCAGTGTATGAAAACGACAACCTATTATTTCAGTGGAATAACTTTTGAGAGCTTGTAATTTTAAACTCTACACTAATGATTACAGGATAACATTAAAGGGTCTTCTGTAGGCTGAACTTAAAAAATATTATTATACGTATCTTTAAAAAATGTGATTTATAATGCTATTGTACTGGTAGCATAGTTTCATGGGTTTTATTTTAATGTTCCTGAGACGAGAACATTCCTTGTCTTTGGTTTGAGTACATGATACTAGACATCTCCCAGCCATCAGATACACTACACAGCAGAGTAGAAGTGGTACTTCTAGAGGTACAGGGTAGGACTGGTTGGTGTTCATTCACAGAAATCCCCTGTGACTCTTGGAACTGGGGTTTCTCTGTGTCGTTTTCCTTAGTTGGTTTTGTCTCTTGTTTGTTTGCTTGTTCATTTGTTTGGTTTTTTAGAAGCGCTTTCCAGCCTCTGGCTGTGGTGAGTCTTGGATCTCTGCCGACTATCGAGCACTTTGGGTTAGGGAGTACTGTGAAAATAATGTTTCTTTAGCTTTTCCCCAACAATAAACAGGAAGTCTATCCTAGTACCAAACTGCCAAGACAGGGAACACACATTCACTCTAGCTGCTGAGTTCCAGTCTCTACACCAGCTGTTAACCTTGTTGTTTAACTTCTGCATGTTCAGCAGAAATGCCAAGTGCTGCAGAATTAAATGGCTTGTGTCCATCACTTTGAGGCAGGAAAAAGAGACTGCAAGAGCATGGTCATGACAACTTTTTGGAGGGAGTTTGGAATGTAGCTGGAGCTAGGGAGAGGTTCTGCTGAGAAGTTGTTGGGCTGGGAGCACTGTGTGCCACCCTGGGAGGTGGCAAATGCAGTGTTCCTGCTCACAGAGTGGAAACTTTTCTCTGGTTTTGTAGACCGTGTTTTCATTGCTTTACTTTGGTTTATTTATCTGCAAGCTGGACGTGGCTGTGCATACCTTACGTAGCTAAAGATACTGTCTGGGGCAGCTGCAAACAGTGAAGTATTACTTTATAACTAACGTCGGTGCTGGGAAAACCAGCGGTTCTCATTTGGAGACTGTCTGACCTAACAGAGCCCTGTGCGTAGCACCCGCCAGGTCTGTGTACGACTGTTGAAATGCAAAGTGTTGTAGTGAAGTATTAAACTTTGATTAAACATCGTGTGTGAGAGAAGTGTCCACCAAGCAGAAAAGCGACTGACAATTGTCTTACAGAGGCTTCTGGGCAAACTCAGTTTTCAAGTATAGTATTGATTTATCTAATAAGACCTCTTTAATAAAAATCACCTGAATAAAGCAATAATATTAAAGTTTTTAGTTCAGCTTCGGAGTAGCAGTAAAAATTCCACACTGAACTTACGTTTTCTTCCAGCTGTGTGGGGGGCTTGCAGACACTACAAACAGCGTGGTGCGCGAGTCATCTAGCAGTGGAGATCTACTCTAATATCATCTCCTGACAGATGAGCCAGACCTAAAATTAAAGAACGTACATGTGCACATACATATATGTATATGCATGTGTACGTGTACATTATATATATGTTTCTTTGAAAAACAAACCCCAAAACTCTGCAGGCATTGTCTGTAGTGCTCTACAAAGAAAAGAGTTGTGGCTTTGTTTTCCCTTCTCCTCTTTGAAGATTCAGTAGAAGTCCAACATCCATTACGCACATGTCAAAGCTGTCTCTCACCGCTGGAGCTCCCGTTTCACTGGTGGGATGCGCTGGGCGAACCTCAGCTTACCTGCTGCAGACAAAGAGTTCTCGGTGAGCAGGAGGCAGGTGTCACCCCAAGGACAGGTGGTCTTTGTCACTTTTTCTGAAGTGCATCTTCTCCAACGGGAGAGCTGTTTTGTAGCTTACCCTGCTTGGCAGCTGTAATTTCTCCTTTGGGATTAAAACCTGAGCCACGCACTGGTCTAAACTGGGTTGATAAACTTCAGCTGAGAAAGAAATCCTGAGGCCAAGGCAGAGTTTGTAAAGCCTACAGCTAGAATAAAACATCCAGACCTCGTCACATCCAACTGTGACACTTCCAAAATGGCCTCCAAGATCTGAAAGACCTTTCCAAAGGTCTATGCAGAGACAGCTTTGCCCAGGACAACCCTGGTCTGGTGACCCTGCCTACCCTGCACACAGATGGCAGTGCCTCTGGTTGCCCTGGGAGGCTGGTAGTCCTGATGAGCTTCCAGCACTTCTGGCTTCCTCAGGGTGCAAAGAACACTTCTTGGACACACACACAAAAAAAAAAAAAAAAAAAAAAAAAAAAGCAGCGTTGCTAAGGAGAAACTAAATGTTTGTGTATCGAGGGCACTGCACGCTAGCAACGGGACCCTGCACTGCTGTTTGTCTGGATGTCAGTCCTGTGAGCGGTTTTGCTCTGCTGGACCTACTTCTTTGCAGACACCTGCCAGGCCTGTTGGCGTTCTCCTGTCTGCCATGCTGGGGTGGACCCACATCCACATTCCTCCTGAGCTAGCCTGTCACTGCCCACAGCTCCGCCTGCAAATTGCTTGCCAAAGGCAGCGCACTGCTAGTACGGTGCTTCAAAGGTGAAGTTGCTGCCATAGGATACTGGGAAAGGTGTCCCAGCCGACTGGTGGGAGCTGGCCTGGAGTGGGCTGTACCCAGGAGCTGTGCAGTGTGTAAGGGTGGTACTGGCCCTGCTCCTAGAGGGTTGCTTCTGTCCCTAATGGTGCATGTGGGGCAGGAACAGAAACGCCTCCCATGTCCTTTCTTGCGTGGCAGAACCGAAGGGTGATGGTCGGGTAATGCAGTCTCACGCTGCAGGAAGAGGGAAGTTTTTCCTACCGCTGGGCTGGTAGCATCAGACAAAGCAGCTTAGCGCTTGTCAGGGTGGGATGTGAGGAGCAGTACACACTGTACTGCTGGCACAGGGGGGAATGTTTCTCATCATAAGCATTTGCAGATGGCCTGTCTTAATTAGCTTTGACAAGTACCTAAGTTGCTGTAAGTTACACCACAAATGGGATCCTGAAGCTTTCATTTTTTTGTCACTTTTAAATAACGTTTTTCTCTCCTCCTGCCTGGTACAGCATTTCCGTTTTTCATTCCATGTAAGGCTCTTGAGGAGAAATGAGATCTTTGTGTAGCTGAGGAGCTACGTTTTTATTGACTAAATGATTTATAATCGGGAGGTAACGCCTGCCAGTGCTCTTCACATGTTGATAGAGAATTGCCTGCAGCGATTCAGTGCAGGCTGAGCTGCCTGAAAGGCACGCTGATGTCTTCTCACAGCAGATACCTTTCAACCTCAAATTTCCTCTTTCCTGTGGCACTGAGTCAGACAAATCATCTTTATGGCAAATGACTCTACAGGAGTTACAGGGTTGGAGTCCAGGGGCCTTCAAATAAATACTTACCTGTACAGTTATTTATGATCTATTGTGTGGAAGCAGGGGTGCTGGTAGTCTTTTCAGAGCCTCTGAATGAAATGTGTGTGAAATCAGGCTGAAGGCAAGTAAGCCTCTGCCTTTGAAGGATGTCAAACAGAAACCTTTCCCCACCTGGCAGAAGCCACTTGGCCTGCTTGCCAAAAAGGTGGCTCTGGGCTCACTTGGGCAAGATTAGAAACAGAAGAGAGACAGCTGCTGTGGGGCTTTGAGGAGATACAAGTCGTTTTTTTTTTCTTTCCTGTGACAAAACTGTGGCATAACCATAGTTCTGACATATGGCGTAACCTGGTTCTGACCTGGAAGGAGCTGGGCACATAATCCATGCTGGCTACAGCAGGGGACCAAGATAAGACTCTTTGTTCCTGCTTTCTTGGCTTTCCCTTGGCTGAGGTGGGTCTGGCAGTGCTGGACAGACCAACTCCCTTTTTGGCCAAAACTGGAGAAATCCTCATGAGCCAGCCCCTCTGTAGATGGGCAGGTTGGAGTGACAGGCAGCATGGTGCAAAGGAAGGGCAATAAGCAGTAAACAAGGGATCACTTCTTTCCTCTTGGTGGAGCTCATTCAACTCCTCTGTGTTTGTCTTGGGTATCATTGCTTGAGCCATGAGCACCCTATATATTAAAAAAAACAGATTCAAGCCACTTAAACTCAGGAGATTAAAAAAAACATTGCCTGTTTACTTTTGTTTAATTGACTTCATGGACATCAGCTTTCAGAGTTTACATTTACGTATTTCTTTTCTACCTTCCAACCATGACAAACAAAACCTTTCTAGGAGCACAGAGCCTAAGGGACACCCACTATTACAGCAGATACCATGTCATAAAATCCCTTACTTAAATTTACTGGTTTTCTGCCATAAAAGTGGTTAGTTTACTAGCACCTACTGCTGCTGTTGGAAGACTGTTACCAACCACCGTATCACTCATGACTGGAAATGTGCTTTTAGCTTAAAATAGTTGATGACTTTTTTCATGCTGTTCATTCTTGTTCCAACATTGTCTTAGAGCCTGAATGAGTCTTCAGCCCCGCTGGTATTTGGGCATGTATTTATAAAGTGTAATCGTATCCCCCTCAGCCCTTCTTTTGCTAGGTTAATCCTATTGAGCTATATTTGTCTCATCAGTAAAACTGACTCCTCATTCCCATCCTACTAGGTCTCTGCACCTGTTCCAGCTTGAGTTCAGCTTTGTTAGAGCTGTGGATGACATTCTGGTTGCAATCCCACCGGGGATATGTACAGTATGAAAAATAACTCTCCTTGCCCGCTGCGGTACTTCACCCAGTGCATCCCAGGATTTTTCTCCTATGTGTCATGCCAGCAGATTTTTCTTGGCTGGTATCTAACTGCTTGACTTTGTTCTATTAGATTTCCATCGCCTTATTCAGGAGAAATGAAGTCCCACAATTCTCATGAGCATATGTAATTTGAGAAGCTGGAGCTTTTAGGAAAACATTAGAAATGATGTGACTGTAAGAAAAAATAGTCATATTCAGCATTCATTTTTCAAAGATACATTTCAGGACGTGATGATGCAGTTGGCTCTAATCAACATTGACATATCAAGGTGTTACTGATACACCAAAAAAAAAAAAATAGCAAAGATGTTTTGATGATTATGCTGCCAGCTCTCATGACTTCAGCTGGTGTTTTTCCTCACATCCTCACTCCTATAATTGTTATTATAGAATTAAATTTTTCGACCTTTTACTGAAATAAGTTTCTAGTCTCAGAGCTAAAACCCAAATCTGGAGGACAATTCCTCTGAACTCAAAAAGAACAGATTAGAAAAAAGAAGATTTTAATTCTATACTAATGAGTTTTTCGGACATGTATCGATATTGCTAAGGTTTTCTGAGTGTTCAGAGTCCTCGGTGTTATCAAAACCATGTGAAATAGTATGATTTGAAGCAAAAATCCTGTTTTTCTACACACTCAGTTGAGAGTTACTTCTGTAACTTCAGTCAAGCCAGATGTGGTGGTACTGTTGTTCCATACCTGGCCATCTTGCATCAAAATGTCTTACACTAAGCACTCGGGTACGCTGTTCTTACTTTCTTTAAAAGGCACAAAGAAGGAAGATGATAACAGTAAAGCAGCTGTGGAAAACAGGGAATACCTGAAACTGCTAGGGTGATTTTAGTCCCTATGGAGAACTAATAAAGAGACTGAACTTCATGGGGCATCCTGTTATCATGGGTCATGAGAAAGTGAGATATGGGCTGGCCCCTGCCTCTGCCAATTCCCATTTCTATGTCACTCGAAAGGATTGCAGCTGGGAAGGGGGGTTGGACATGCCAACTTGTGGGCTTCAGCAGAATTCGCTAATGAGTTTGAGGTTTGAAGTCGTGTCTTCAAAGGTGGTGTGTTTGGACCGTATTGCCCCCGAGTGCTAGCTGTTCTGTATGATGTGCATCCCAAATGTAGGGATTTCCCTAAAAAAAATCAATGATCACCTAAACACATTGATGACCAGGCAGGAAGCCTCAGTGAATGTCTCCACTGACCATTGGTTTTAATCTGTTTAATAGTGAGTTCCCTCCTATACAGAAGAATGGAGTTTTCTTGCAGAGATAGACTTCTGCTTGGGATTGTTTCTGCACTTTCCTTCAATACAAAGTTTCCTGGACAAGCTAAGAGAATATAGGGAATAGAAGGGCGAGAAGGTATTGTGGATGGCTGCTTTAAATCTGGAAAACATGTTTTTCAAATACATTTTCAATATTTATTTTGAAATATTGTCAAAAGCATGAATTTTTAAGTGTTAGGTTTAGCTTTAGTTTTTCTTCCTATGCTTCACTATGTTTTCTTTTTTTCATTTTCGGGACTTGCTTATTTTGCCCCAGGAACCTGAAGAGAGGGAGAAATCAGATTAAAAATGAAAGAAGCCAGAGGAAGTCAATTTAGCTGTGAAAATGAAAACTTTGCAAAAATTTTGCATAGAGCTTTCATTTTCAGACACAAAATTTACTGAAAAAAAATCAGTTAAACAAATTAAATAGGTCTACATGTGAATTTTGTGAACACAGAGGTTTTATCTGACTGAATCTCCCATCCATCCTACAATGATTTTATTGCTTATTTAGCTTAATACACGTAAGCATTTATTATTTCCAGGGTGGATTAGAAGTCATGTTCAAAGGGCTTCTGTGAAGATGTTAATTGCTCTAGATCTAAGGACCTTAACCCCAGAAAAACTTATTTCTTGTAGTGGCTGGAAAATATGACAATATCACGTCTGGCTTTGGATGAATGGCTGAGATGACAACCAAGGCCCTTTGCTGGATAAGTAAATACGCCCAAGAGTTTGCTTTGTTTTTCAAAGAGGGCTATAGGGAGCTTGCAGGTCTGTTTGCTTCCTGAAGATGACGTTTGAACTCAGCCACTTTAGAATACAGTTGTTTCTACTTCACAATGCACATAGCCAGATACAACTATATTCTGATCTGAGGTGAGGATGGATTTTGGGTTTGACATTATTTACCCACATAAATGCACAGAAGTAGCAGCATCTTTTTTTTTTCTTTATTGCTGCCTTTCATACCAAGGTTAGTAGGAAATAAAATCAACCCCATTTTAACTTCCAAAATGGTCAAAGGAGTAGGCTTGTAAAACAACCTGCTCCAGGAGCTGATTGGTTTGTGTGCATTGGGTGATGGGAAAAGCCAAGGCAGAGGAGGAACCCGGTTTGATTACCGGCAGCTGCTGTCCAGCTGATGTAATTCGGTAATAGCTGGTGACAGGCAGAAACCATAGGAGATATAAATGATAATTCCTCGGGGAGCTCCAGGCATAAATAATTTATCACAATGAATTTTATAGTAGGGGTCCAAAGAAATTGAAGAAAGCCTGAGTGTTAACTCTCTGAGGAAGGAATTGACAGACTGGTTTTGTACAAACCACGTGGGGGGCAAATACAGGCAAATTAAATGTAAATGAAGAATATGGCATTGTTCCTGTTACCAAAAACCAAAGTAAGAGAGACATGACAAATAAAAAAAGGAAGGTCGATTAAGGAAATGTCAGTAACTGAAGCTGCTGCTGGATAACAGTACCAGAGAGATGCTGGATAATGGCAGCAGTGGAGTGAGTTGTCACAGAACCATACTGTCACGTGTATATGTTAATATCTATATCTCATAATGTATAGATTTATATACTATATATATCATACAGTCACACAGAAGATTGCCTTCCTAGTAATCAGCTTGGTAACTTACTCATGGTTAGGAGCTGATTAATCTCCCCCAAATATTTCGTGTGTCTGAGTAAGGAAATGCTGTCTGTCTGTCTGTGAGAAGGATGGAAGTGCCAGGGCAGGACATTGCCGTGGCCCCATCAGGTGACATATACAAGGGACTAACCTGTAGGGTGGCTGATGCCATTCCGTGCTGACTGTGCCACAGGTTAAGTTGCCCCACATCACGTGGTGCTGTTCTGGGGCTGCATCCTGGTATGAGGGGCTTTGGGTTTCCCACAGTGAGGCTTCAACCCCCAAAACTGCCGTCAGAGGCTGGTTTTCCAGGAGGAGGAAAGCTGTCATGCCCCATGGAGCTCAGAGTTCCCTGAGGAGAAACAACAATGCTTCAGCTGAGCAAATGTAAGGTCTGTTTCTCTGGAACTGCTTTTAAAAACATTTTTTGGTGAAGATCCTTTTGAACTCGCCTAGCACAGGGTGACTTTTTTTCCTCATACCAGGGTATAATTCTGCAACTGTTTGTGTTTGGGTTTTATGTTTGCCTTAGTTTGTGAACTTTGACTAATCAAATAATTTCTTCCAGACCGAAGAGGGGTGGTTTTGTCATATTTGAAGAAATGCTGGCTTAGAAATAAGTTGTTATAAGACTGTGAAAATGGCATGTTGCTTATGTGCAGTGCAAAATTTTCCACCCAGGCTCGTGTTTTCAAAAATGGCCTCTGATTTGGGGTATCCAAATTTAGTCTCCCAGAGGCTGGCTTCCAGAAATACTGCCTGCCCCCAAGACCAAGTCTGTATACTTTACAGTCCCCAGAATACCTTCTCTAGGCCGGTTTGCTTTGTTGCAGAGAGCAGCTCTTGCTTTGTGCTATTCTGGATTCGTATATTGTCATTGTCTGAGAACTGTTGGCTCTCACATATAAATGTTTTCCACACTGTAAGTTTTGTGCTCCCTAAATCTGGGAAGCTTTTTTTTCTTGGCACTTTGATATTGCCTTAGATCAAAGGTCTCCTTCCTGTCTAGATCCAGAGAATAAAATAGACACTATTTTCCTGTATAATCACTTGCAGATTGCAACTATAAAATAGAAGGAGAGATACTTTAACTACCTCAATTATTTTAAAGCAAGAAGGTGTGGGAGAAGGATCATCCCTTGTTACAGAAATCCATGAAGCTGATTGGTACCTCACTGTACATGATGCCATTGGCACAAAGTACAGTTTGGTGCATCTTATTCCTATTTAACTGAGTAACCCAGAGAAAATTTCCTTTGAACATAATGGGCTGAGGAGAATCAGAAAACAAAACATTTACAATGTTGAAATTTTTTTGTGCTAATCTTGTAAAAGGCAGGAAGTTTGCTGCTTTCTCAGTGTGTTTTTTCCTTGCCTGCTGGCACCTTTTCACAGGGAGGCATTTCTCATTTTCTGATCTGGTAGGAAGTTAAAACGCGATGTTCTCTCTTATGTGCAGAGGCTTTTCTGTGATTTTGGGAAAAAGGATGTGCATCTGGTAAGGTACTAGTTTCCAGAAATAAATAGAAGGATACCCGGGTGAATTGAGCTGATTGCAGGATTAATATTCTTTCGTGTTACTGAATTCGTGCCGGGTGCAGGTAGCATTAAAGAAGGCTGAAAACCCACAAGGGACTCTGCAGGCTTAATTCTTTTTCTTAAAGACAAGAAAGTTGTCAATTATACTGCCGTTATACTGCAAGTCAGTTATACTGCAATTGCCAGAGCCAGATGAGAAGCAATGGCATGATAAATAAATGCCCTACAACTCACGATAGGACTGGCCAGTGACTGGATGCTGCCGTCTGTCCAGGTCATTTCTATGATGGAAACATCCAAGCAACCCCTTTTACTCTGGATGCTTCAAAATCACTCCTTTTAATCCACTAGGTGAAGAGCATGCTTGTAATAGTGGCACTACTTTCATGGCGGTATAGCCTAGAAAACAAGAAAGGAGAAAAAGCTGATGCGCCACTTTTCTGAAAGCAAGTGGAGGCTGAGCCCCGTGCGAGAGTTCTTGGTTGTGGCCAAAGAGGAGCACATTTTCTTGACTGAGCAAGCAGCAAAGTGTGAGATACAGTTCTTCCACAAGGCTGCTTGCTGGGAACGTACCAGCGAGCTCTTCTCGTGTTTTCTTGTGCAACAAACCTGGCATTGACTCACAATTTTGCAAATGTACATGAAGATCAAGAATGGAAACTTTCAGCTCTTGTACCACAAGACAGCACAATGCCAGCTTTTGCCCATCTCCTGCGATGCCCAGAGGTGTTTGTTGCTGTCTGCCCCCATTAATTCGCTCTCCCTTTGAAGAACAAGGGATGAGGTTATAAATCACAGTGCAGCCCTGATGGAACACCAAGTTGTGGCAGGACCCTGCAGTGAATGGGTCAGGACACAGGGGCCAAGGCCCTCCCTCCTCCCTGCCCCTCGCTGATCCCATTGCTGTAGGACTGATCACAGCCTAGGCTGCTCTTCCACTCCTCGGCTCGGCCAGCCCTTGGCTAGTGGGCACTGCACTGAGGCTTGTAAATGCACTGAACCGAAACAAGCCAGGAGTTTGAGTCAGAGAAGGAGAAGAGGTTTCCTCTGCATGAGGCCTTGAGTGAGCAATGGCAGACAGAGAGATGCTCCCATCGTAGGTGTGAGGCAGAGGAAAGGCCAGCATGGATCCCCTGGCGGCAGCTGTCCTTCAGCCAGGACCCCCCACCACATGCGCAGAGGGTCCTGGAGGACATGGGCTGTGTAAAAAAAACCCCAGATTCTTATAATGCAGCTGTAAGATTCCCAGCAGCCATGGACTATGGCTTTTGCTAATGTGGGCAGTTTCACCCACAAAATTATAACAGAGAAGGAAAGTGAGGATTTAACTCATTTTACTTCTCCATCCCTGGCAACAGTCTCCTTTCATGCCCTCTTAGTGGGAAAATCATAGTGCTACCCTTCCTTTTCGGAGCCAGACACATGGATATGTGCTGGCACTCCCTAGCTGCAGCATACAAGTCATCTTATGTTTTCATATAGGTCTCCCTTGCTGTCAGCTGTCCGACTTTTTGAGTTGGCGCAGCGATGGCAGCAGGTCCCACTGCCCCCACCAGAGCTGCTAGCACACAAAATACCTTTGAACTTAGGCCTTTTCCTCTGGACTCCTAGTTTGAGGGCGCCTATCAAACACCTGACCCTCCCACCAAATAAATCCCTCACAGTGCTCTGTTCTCACTGCCAGGGTAGTCAAAAAAAAAAAAGGATGCCACAAATCCTTTCCCCGTGTGGGGTTTAAACAAGCTGTCCACTTGCTGATGCTATCTGGACATTCCTGGAGGGCAATTTTGCTCATCTAATTCGAGAGAGAGAGAGATTTGTTCGATAAGTTGGTGCTAAAAAGGAGCATTCGTTTTGATTTTTGTGCACTGAGACCATGACAGCCATCGTACAAAGTGTTAAGTGCTTCAGTCATTTTTATGGGTGTTGCTTTTTCCCATGCATTAGTCAAGTCTGGTTAACATTAATTCCCATCCTTTCCTCTGAAACAGAGGATTAACCTGTAGCAAATTTTTATATCTAGACTTCACTCCAAGAACGGGGTGTCTGCTCATATAGATAGGAATGCATTGGCAATGTGACACGTTGAAACGCAGTATAGTGATGCAGTCGCATGAATTGCTCTCCATAAAGCTTGACTAACCCTGGACTGTCCGTATCGATCCTGCGAGTGACAAATTCCATCTGAGGAAGGCAGCACTTTGAGATATTAAAGTGTAATTTATGGATTCATTTACTGGAGTTCCAGAATTGATTTTCTTAAATGTTATGGGACATATTTGACGCAAATCCACTGGGACTTGGAACAATATGGTAAAATATCATCAATTTACAGTTCCCTTTGTAATCATTTAATGAAGGTGGAATGTCCATTGTTAAATGGGCCCTTTTATCCTCTGGGTGAATTAGGTGCAATTATAATTAAACTTTCGTTTAGAATTGGAGCTAAATTAATATCATATAAATAACTGAATCTTCAGGATTGTTATTCCTAATTAATAAGGTAACCACTCTTGCTGGAATAGACTTTTTATGGTGCCTTAATAACTCCCAATTCCTATTGCATATCATATCATATTTATCTAAGGCAATACATTATATTTCAAATGTTTAACAGAAGGGTCCCTTAAGGAAGGATCTATTAAAGTACTCTTAGATATTGAGTAGCTTTAACTGCACTGCAGATACTCTTAGTGCCTCCTGCTGCTTCTGAAAGATGAGACAATGAAATCCACATTGCAATGTGGTACAACATTTTATCTGTAACTGGGTGAGCTTCTTTGAGTGCCGCACAGAGCACAAGTCAGTATACTGACTTGTGTGACCTGTATACACACCCACACCCTCCCACCCACCCATCAAATAGCATCATTTCTTTGGTTTTTTTCCCTCAGGCCTAGTTTCACCTCAAAGTTCAGAGGCTTTGCAAGTCAATCTGCAAAACAGTCAATGCCTATGGTTTAGGATTCAGATTGTGTTTCAGAGTAATAGAAGCATTACTGTAATGTCTTATACTGAACCTGCTGTAAGTATTTATCTGTTAAATCAGAGTTCTCCACAGATATCATGCTCCGCATGTGCTTATTTTCATGTGAAGCTATAACTACATGACATTCAACTCCTCTTACCTACTTCATCTCTGAAGAAATGCCACCATCTTTGCAGTCTGTGGTGTTTGCTGCCCCAGGGTGACAGACAGCATGAGAGTTTGGATAGGCTCCCTTTGCAACTCTTCAAGACCCAGCATTCACTTTCAGCTTCCCTGAGTCCTGCCAAACGCAACTGGGTGACCTGATTGCAGGTCACCCCAAGTGACTTTTATCTTCTGTAGTCTAAGTACATACCAGCTTGTGTCAAAAAGAGGGGAAGTTGTAAAACAACAGCAGAAGTTATGAAAATAATAATCATTAGGACATAACAGTAAAAAGTTAGTATAATCATCTATTAGGAGAGGATAAGAAAAGGGAAAGCAAAATTATGGAAGGTGTTAATGAGTTTTTAAAGATGTTTTGATGATAAAGGTAGTACAAAACCCCTCATGTAGAATATAATTCTCTGCTGGCAAGCAGCTATTTTAGACACCTTTCGGTCATTCTGATATCTACCTATCATTTCTATCATATGCAAAATGCAGCACAATTACTCCATTGAATGTTGTACAGTTTATGTAACTGCACTTTTGCAACCTGCCTTGGTATTTTTTGCATCGGAAGTGTTTTAAAATACTAGTCAGTCAACATGAATAAAACAATAGCCCTCTCTGATTTACTGAAATGTAGTATTTTTGCACCAGAATGTATCTGACCAAGTCGGTTTTCAGCAAGCTCAGGTCTTCTTCTTCTTATAGGTAGATAGACTGTTGACCAGTACCATATGAATCCAATATGAGTAACAACAAACCCAACACCCCCCACATAGACATTTGGTGACCTTTTGTTGCTGTGAATTCCCACTTATGCTCAGGATATCTTGCTTTCTGAAGATATTAAATGGAAACAAGCTTCTAGGAATGTCACAAAATTAAATTAATTTTCTTAATTTATCAATTTTGAAAAAGTCAACTGAAAAACTGTTTCATGGGTTGATATAGTTTAAGATTGCTATAGTTTAATGAATATATTAATAGTGAATAATGAATGGAATTGGAGCATTATATGAGACAGCGGCACAGAACAACTTTTGTTTTTAAGACTCCTTAATTGCAGAAGAAAAAAATTTCTCTTGCCCTTTGAGCATTGCAATCATTTTAGCAACTGAGTTGAATCTTTTGAGGGTGATGAGCGCAGTAAAACAATGCTGTGGTTTGCTTTAACTGCTCAGAATAAGGTCCCAGTTAGCTTTCTGGCACAGATCTGCTGGAATGGATTTCATCATCTAGAGGTTGTTCTTGCTGTGTTTTGTAACCAAGGCATTTAGTAACTGTAACTCTGTGAGTCCTGTCTGTAATGTCATGTGTTTTGTTATAACAGTTTCATTGCTGATCCTTAACTTTGGAGGTGAGAAGTATTGGCCATGAGGAGGGGAGACAAATGGGCAGTGGGCATAAAAAAAATCCCTTTGGTCAAAGCCAAGCAGTATTTTGCAGTGCTTTCTGCACAGGAGTTCCCCCACGACTGCATGTTCATATGCAAAGGTTTGAGCCAATTATATCTTTTTTTTTAACTAAAATGGCATCTTTAAAAATAAATCCTAACCCTCCTTTCAGTCTCACTAGCTCTATAAAACACAGACTTTGTACTGAAGGTGCAGGATGTCTCTCTGCTGCTTGGCCTTTGCAAACAGCTCTTCTCTAAACTAAATAGTTCACGATGCTGATTTTCCAGAGGTGCTGGGTAACCACAATTTGGCAGAATTTGTGCTTGGTCAAATTTTTGTGACATGCAGGACTGGGAGGTGTACTGCCTGGTTTGGTGCATGGCTTGTTAAATTTTCTCTCACATGGAGTCTCATCTCAGCAAACCAAACATGATAGCTGAAGTAATTTCCTCCTTTTGGGACCCTCTCCTTCTTATCCTCTCTTTAAATGAAAGGCAGTGTCTTACACGATGAATACATTGAAGGCAGTGTCCCATCTGTATCATCACACTCTGTAATTACATATTTTTTTTTAAAAAAAGATAATTCTTGATTTTCCCACGTTGCATAACTTGTGTTTGTTTTGCCACAATGACATGAAGCTGGTGGTTTTTATTCAGCCATTCCCAGTGTAATCCAATCTTGTCTCTGAGATATTAAAAGCAATACAAAACCAAACTTGGTTTGGAAAGAACAATACAAAAGCTTCAACTCTGCCTGTGAAATCAACAGCTGTGAAATCTGCATTTCTGCTGCTGTTACGGTATCCTGCATATACTTGTGCCTGCAGAAAACATGGAGCACAGCGGTGCACTCCATCTGCCCTGGTCTCTCATGGGCAGAAGAGGAGTTGTCTGCCACTCTATCACCTGCCCCCCTCAACCCACTGCCCGCCATTCCCACACTCAGTGGCTCTACAGCATTTCCTCCGTGGGGTGCTGGTTGAGCTGATCCACTGCCATACTGAGTGGCATCATTTGTAGTGTGTCTCCCAGGCTCTGATTTGCCCTTCTGGTTTTCTGTGGCTGTACAGCCAAGCAAGGGTGAGACCTGCCTGGATGGATTCTGACAACAGCCATGTCTGTTTAAGAGGTCTGTATAAAAATGTCCAGATTCACTCTGACATCATCTTTCAACATCTCAGGAGAAAATAGCTTTCTACGACCTTCTTGTCATGTAACTGCCTTTGGACTTGATAAGACTTCTCTAATGCTGAGCCTAACAAAAGGACTACAGTATCCTCAAGCTGTCTGCTTTAAGCCTGGGCAATTTTATCACGAGTCTTTAAGAAATTATAGAAAAATTACAGAGTCACAGAATAAATTAGGTTGGATGGGGCCTCAGGAGGTCATCTGAACCAATCCTCTGCTTAGAACTGGGCTAACTTAGATCACATTGCTCAGGGCTGTGTTTGGTTAGGATTTGAATATCTTCAAGGGTGGAGACTTCACAGACTCTCTGGACACCTGGTCCAGTGTTTGTTCATCCTAGTGGCGATTTTTTTCCCTAATATCTAATGGAATTTCTTTTGTTGTAGGTCAGGTACTCTGTCTGGATAAACTTACTGGATTTAAGACCTTCATGCAAGGTGACATCAAGCTCTATTTCCTGTGTCTGTACTGGTGAAATTGGAAGTTCTTTAACTGCAGGGCTATTTGGACTATCTGCAATCAGCTGCTGGTCTCAGTCCAGTAATGGCACCTCTGTCACAGAGTTGCCAAGGTCATTTGAAAGCTTGTCAATCTTTCTAGCAGACTGAATGAAGAAGATAAGGGCTGAAAGGACAGACAAAACCGTCCACTTCATGCCCAATAGAGCTTTTCCCAGACAGGTTTAAAGAATACTTAGCAGCCACCAGTGCTTTGCTGGTGTCTGCCTGAGTTTCATCTCTCGCTAAGAACAGGAGTGCCTTTTGCCAGTGCAAATATTGCAGCACATTCCGTGAACACCTGCTGGCTCTGTGCACTCACTGAGCTCCAGTGACTGCTGCAAAACCGATGCTCCGTGATGTGGATGCTCTCGGTTCTCCCAGCCCATCTGTCTCCTCCATCAGGCCCAACACTAGCCCCAAGCTAGCACAACGTTGGCAATACACTCCCCGTCCCATCACACACACCTCTGTGCAGTGAAGGAATCAGAACAGTCGCAGTCCTGATGTGAAACCCATCTACCCTCCAGCCCACCTTCTGCAAAGCACAGGTATTCTTGTTTGCTTCTCTGAAGAATGTCAGGAATAACACACCATCAGCTCCTGGCCCATTTTAACTATTGCACACTCTTCATTTTGCAGATTATTGTAGGGTGGACCTACCTTCTTGGCCCAAAATTTATCTCAGTATTTTCACCATAACCATCTGGACATGAGAGGTGCCTACAGACTCCCCTGCAACAGCTATCAGTGCAGAGTCTGCAGTCCAGCTGTATTCAACTCTATTCATAATTTATTTTTATTTTGCCATGACAGAGCTGGTTCTCATTTCTTTGGTTTTCAGCTTCACTGTTCTTTGCCTTAATGATAAGAGGTCCTGAAGTAATACAAAACGGGAAACAGAAGGGATGGGATACCTTCCTTGTGCTAGCGTAGAATTATGAAATAAAAATGTACATAGGAAATATTCAAGGGATATGAGCAGCTAGTGTGCCAACAGCCACTGCAGTACACCAGACACATGGGGACATGGTTGCTTAGGAATTGTCCAGTGCCTGTACAGAAAAAAGTAAATCCAGCAGAGATAACCTTCTTATACAGAATAAACTGAGACTGAGCAGAGACATTTTCATCTGTTAACCTATAAAGTTCTCACCCATAAGGCCCTGGACAGTTGCTTAGGGCAGGCTCTGACAGCATAGCCTTTTTTCACTGAAGGTGCAGGATGTCTCTTTGCTGGTTGCCCTTCGCAGAAGGGTGTCCCATCTTTCCCAAACCTGCTGATTCCAGCATGAAAAGAGGTCTGTGTAGGTTGCCTGGAGACACTTTCAACCTCTGGATCCTTTCAAAAACCTCCCTGGGTAAACATCCTTGGGATCTAATGTCTTTTGATTTGCGTTCATTACTGCGGAGCAAGACAGAGACAGAAAGCGTCCTTGATTTCAGGCATT
>NW_010420158.1:2612-10268 GCF_000710305.1 Buceros rhinoceros silvestris | reverse complement strand
ATTCCTGTTGTCACAGACCTGTCTTTAAAGAGAGAGACTCTGCTGCTGCCTTGTGAACCTTCAAACCACAAAAATAATGAGAGCAACTTATTTCTCACTAAGAAATACCTTCTTGGGGTTAAAGGAATTTTCTTCTGTTACTCAGTGTGATGTTTTCTGACGACAGGAAGCACATATAGTTGCACGTAGGCTTTCTTAAATCTGCTTTTTTTGTTTTTTGTTTTTTAAAAAAACAACCCTTCTCTGACAGATAAATGTGTGACTAATCTTGCTTGGTAGCTGCCAGAGTTTTCTTCTAGCTCTTTGCTGTAGCTAATGCATGTCCATCTCTTCCTTTCTCATCCTCTGTACTTAAAGTCCCGGGATAAAGTCTAAAACTTAACCAAGTCTAAAATGGAGATCAAATCCTGTGTGCTAATCACCAGCAGACATGGACAGTCCTCAGGGCAACCAGGGCACAAGAAAGTCAGAGCAATGTTTTTAGTGAAATGCTTCTTGTATTAGGGGAGAGAATCAAAACACGATGGTTGCCCATATCTTGGCTGGGGTTTTTAGCTGAAGCCTTCTGCATAGCTCTGAAACACTGAAGAGCATTCTGGACATCTTGGCCATGCTGCCAGACCTTGGCTCCTATATAACTGGTCTGACTTCTAGCGTACTTGGAACATACGCTGACTTCGAGGTTGTTGGTAGGTTGAAAATCCAGCTGCACTTCTGAAGCTTAAAGACAGACTCAGGAATCCAACTTCAGCTTTGATTTTTTTGGAAAAGTATGCCTTCAGTCAACAAAGTGATACAGGACTCGGTCTGGCTTTCCTTCAATAGTCAGGAGCACATTATAAAACCCATGCAGTCTCTGCCCTGCTGTGAGCCTGCCTTCAGAAGACTGCGGCTTTATCAGATAAATGGAGCCTTATCTAATTAGTCATTTATATATCAACAGTCCCCGTAGAGTGCTGAGCACTGCAAAATTATTGCATAGGTGTAAGTAGTAAATTCAGTTTCATGCTTTGAAATGGAAGGAGGCATTAGCAATTCTGGCAGTAACTTGTTTGTTGCTGTGTCCCTTCACATAGGCTGTCTTCGTAATCATGTTTGACCCCTAGGCTGAGCTCTGGAAAATAAGCGCAAAAGCCCCAACTCTGTTTTTTCAGAGGCTGATACCGTCCAGCTACTCACTGGACCCCCTCAGTCCTCTCACAATAGAGGTGCAGCCCAGCTAAGCCAAACAGCCTCAGCTCAGCTTGGACCGGTCCCTTCTCTGAAGGAGCCAGTGAGCAGTAACTTACAGCCCTTTCACAGCTACTGTGATCTGCCTGATGCAGTTCAGACAGATTTGATTGAGTTCACCAAAGACCTCCGCAAGCTACTTGTTTTAGATGGCAGTCCAAAGGGCGAAGACTCTGTCCTGTTTGCAATCCAGTCTCCCACTTAAGCATTTCCCCCCTTTCTTTAAAGGTCAGAATTAAATACCGCTTTGCAGACAAATGCTTTGATACGTGAGTGGTCAGCAGCCACAGGGATGAATACAGAATGTGGTAAATATCCTGATAGATAGGTGAGATTTTTAAAATACGGGATTGTACTTGTAATATGGAAAAGGAGGTGAATTTCTGATTGTTAGATTTGGTGAGGGTGGCGCTCTTCAAGTTATTATCTTCTGTGCTGAATGAGTGCTGACATTAGATAGTCAAGCTGCCTAACACATGGAGACGATTATTAGTCAGTAAACAGGTACGCTTGCAGGTTTCCAGCCCTGGAAATCTGCAGTGAAACTCTTCTCTCTGGCTGAAGGAGGATCCAGCTGCCACGCTGACAGCAAGAGCCAGAGGTGAGGTCAAGGTATCGCTTGGGGCCATCCTGCTCCCTGCAACAGCAAAGACTTCTCTGGGGGCATGAGAGCTTTTTCAGGGGAAAAGGCTCCTTGTCAATAGCCAGAAAGAATTGCAGTCCCTGCTCTCAAATGAGTATACGTTCCCTCTGTATTTGCATAGGGATCTGGGTATCCACAGACAGTAGCAAGGAAAGCAAGAGGTTGGCTATTTCCAGCAATGCAGAAATGTGTCAGCAAACCTTTGCCAAACCCAGCCAGAAAGCTGGCTGCCTCTGTGCCAGGCTGCCTCAGATCTCCTAGGATCCTGCATTTTGAAAGAAAGAGGAAATAAAATGGAGTTTAAAAAAAAAATGTCAAACCATTTTTGTCAATCTAATGAAGCACCTCAGTGCATACATTAATTGGCTAATGCTGACACAAACACACCTGGGGCATGCTGATACCGGGATGTCTATAAAATCTGCTCCAACTGGTGGCATGTGCATCCTGTCAGACTGCTTCCACAGCAGACCCTGAGATGAAAGCCTTTGCCCTTCCTCTCCCTTATTAGCTTTCTGGAGGGTGACAAAGAGGGAAGTTCAGCACTCGGAGCTCACCTTCCTCAGTTCTTTCACTTACTGGAAGACTTCTGCTAGTTGTTTTTCTTTCTATTTGAAAATGCTTGCTTTCATTCAGTGTTGTGTGTTGGTGGGTCACTTCGGTCAGCCACTGTACTAAACCGTATTTATTGCATTCTGACGTGTTACAATTGACTGTACCTTGCCATTCCTCATCTTTATAACAATAATAAACCCTTAAAATTAAAGCAATTTCATTTTGGAAAGAAAAATGTAATAAGCCCTTGAGTGAACCTCTAAAAGGTCACTCTTGTTTTAAATAAATATTAAAATCAATGCATGATCTTGAGGAATTCAGATGAGAAATCTTTATTAAAAACTGGACTTATTTTTTAATAAAAGAATATGCAAGTCTAAACATTGAGGGTCTTTATGTGTATATACATGAGCATACACACACACACCATTGACACATGGCAGCATTGGTTGTGATTCCAAATTCTGAGGTCTTTCACGAACTCTACTTAAAGGAAATATAAGTTCTTAATATAAATTAGATCAAGGTAGCAAGATGTAAAAGGTGAGGGGAATTTTTTTCGTAAGTCTCATTACTAGAAATTACTAGGAATGTACTACTAGTAATATTTTCACTTAACGGTACTTAGCTGAAGCCAGTCATGGCAGAGGTCTTGTTGTGCAGTGTAACTCATAGAAAATCATAGTCTTGGTCTTCAAGTACACGTGACACGTAAAACAAAAGGAAGCAGGAAGAGGGGCAGTGCGAACACTCCTTTCTTCTTGTGGTAGTGGAAGCGCCAGATCGCTGTATGACCGTCCTTCCTCAGATTGTTTCTTGTGGATAGTTTGCGGAGAAAGTAAGTTTTGAGGTGGGTGGGTGAAAGTTGCTTCCATGATTGCTGAAAGAAATTTTGCCAGCGGTAAGGGGAGAAGGGGGAGAGGGCAAACACGGGCTTGTGGGAGAAATGGAGGTTCTCTAAATGAGACAATGTGACAAGAATTCTGTCCCAAGAGGTTTTGATAGGTAGGAGAGAAAGCTGGTGTTTGGTGTGATGGGAGGTGAAATCAACGGGTGACCTGAAGGAGTCAGGAAGAAGTATAGTAAAAATGATCTTAGGAGTAACATTTCTTATATTTATTAATTTTTTACGCTTGTACTGGTCATAACGTAAAAGGAAAGAATGCCAATGTTTCCAGAACAGAGAGAAGGAGGCAGTAGCAGTCAAGAGTATGGAAGAGGTGAAAATCTGTTAGGATGAGGGTACATGCTTTTGGAATTACTCAGAAAGAAGCAATAACTGTAAGAGATAGCCTAATATCGGGGTTTGGTGGAAGGGACAAGCAGAAGATGAAATCAGAGCACAGTCCAGAGGCATAGATTATATACTGCTCCTGCCATGATGCCCCCATCATGGGGCAAGCTAAAGGATATACCACCTTGCAAAAATCCTTCACAACTGCGAAGTGAAGAACAAAGCTAAAACTCAGTGCAATGGGTCTTAAACGACTGAAGCACTGTATGTTAGAAAATATAACAAAACCCCAAAGCTTTTCTTTCTAAGTAACGTTTATTTATCTTTGCATACATCTCATCTTGCACAGTGAGATTACCACCGCTCAGCCTCTCTGCCTGGTTGCAATCAATGAATTTCTGCTTCTTACAGCTGCTCCCATGCATTTCATGCAGGTTCTTCTGCCGGAGTGTGCCAGACATGCTGGTGGCACTCCAGGGATGAGCTGGCTGTTTAGTGCGGCTGGACAAGACTCAAAAATATGCCTCTTTGCCCATGCTTGATTTTTAGTGTCGTGACTGTGTTGTGCTCAGTTTATATTTTGTTTATTATTTCATTGCCCATATCTATTCAGCAACCTGAGATGCTTCACACCGAAACTGTGTCTTGCCTTTTGCATTTCTTTTCTCAGAACGGTGTTTGAAATGCAGCTTTGGTTATCTTCCTTTTTCGATACCCTTTCTGTTCCTGCCGTGGTGTAACTTGTGACACAGTTTACACAATATAATGAGGGTTATCATTTGGGTGATTAGATCACTGTGTTTAAATACCCTGTTTAAACTTATCACCATTGGTACAAATTGTGCGGTTGCTGACATTTTCACAATGGATCCTGCAAAACTGCCCAGTCCTCCCGAGTTTCTGATCTTCTCAGCCTGTGGACTGTGGATTATGTGTTCAGAACACGCATTTTGTTGCAGGTGGAATAAGAACATAATTTTGTCTCTCACAGCCTTTAAAGAACTTGCCCAGAAATGAGAAATGCTTTCATGTTGAAAAAGCCTTACCTTGCAGGAGCTGAGTTTATGGCATGGAATGATGGGCACACAAGCTCTGGCACATGGCGTGCAGTACACGCCATTACCTGCTCCGTCGCCTAAATTACAGAGCGGAAATCAGTCTTGTAATCAGCCCCTGATTATGCCATTTGCTGTTGTTATGCACTGAAGGAGGATGGTATCTGCTTCTTCTCCTTAAACACTTGTTTATGAAGCAAGTCTTCCTGCCAAGAATATAAGTGAAGGATTGCTTCTATCCCAGCTGAGGAGAAAATTGGACTGGAAGAAATATATCTAAGGTTCAGGAGAGGTATGGGATCCTCCTGGAGATGGAATGGGGGAATATGGCTCCATGGCCAGCCCCCCAGGAAAGGGCTACCTGCACCCTCCCACAAATTCAGAGAAGCCTTCATCTGCTTTGCAAGCCCTTCTGCAGAGGCTTGTATCTTCAGAGTGTTGAACGCTGGCCCCATCATCACCGCCTTCTGCAGCTTTTGGCTACCTTACTGTTTGTCCTTACTAAAGAACATTGTCACTGTGATTTCCTTGATCTACTTCTGTCCCCTGAGACAGACCTTTGAGAGCAATATGCTGGGCTTCTGAGGTCTTTGAGTTGAAAGAGCAAAGCTGATGTTTCCTTCTTTGTGCTTTCCACATCCCCACTCCCAGTGGCAGTGGAGAGCCCAGGAAGCCGGCAAGGAAGAATGAACCTTCCACTTCAACAGCTTCAGTCTGCACTTTCTTTCTGGGAAAATAAGCCTGGGCAAGGACTTCATGATCCCTTCTTTTCAGAGTGCAATAGTCTCACTGTTTTTTGTATTATTTATTTAGATTTTTAAAGCAATTTAACCTCTCCTTGGAGCATAAATAATTGTTTGGGATGTCATAAAAAAAAAAAAGGAATAATGGCAAGCTAGAACATCCAAATAACTTCTAAATTAGTGCAATTGCTGCCAAGCCTATCAGCCAAATATCCAGAGCCTTGGATCATTCAGCTAGTTGATGTATATTCATTAATTGGTATAGGAATAGGGAGGAAACAAGGCACAAATGGAAGTGAATTCATGTTTTCAGTTTGTGTATACAAATATTAAAATGGCAGTGGTTTTGTTTCATTGTTAAATTCCAGACTTTTTTTCAAAAACACGCTCTTAGTCCCAGGAAACAGTTGGAGAAACAACAGCTAATTTAATTTATCATTTTTTACATGCACAGCTGTGGATGGGAAGGAAAGCTCTGTTTTGGCATCAAAGACCTCCATGATTGAGCTTTGCTAGCTTTAGGCCGTTTGAACAAGAACGCTTGGTTACTAATCTTTGTGTGAGGAAATTCAGAGATCCTCGAAAGCTGGAAAGGTTGAGTTCACAGCTCGAAGTCTGTTCCAACCTGGGGGCTGGCTCCCTCTGTGTTGTTCTCTCTGTTGCTTAGCACTGCCTGTCTTTCACAACATGTAATCGCAGGCTTGCAAGACCTCATGGAGAGTGGGCTACAAATAGAAACTTCCAGGGAAAAGTCAGCCTCAGGAGGGCTTCCCCTGGTTTCTGAAAGCCATTACTGAACAGTGACACAAATTTTTAATTTAGTGGTTGTCCATCTCCTGTGATCTTTAAGATAAAGCCACCCGATTAAATGCTTTTCTGAGTGTCATTTTACAACTAATATTGGATTAAGGGATAAAGGGATAAAAAAGCCACAGTGTGTGATTTGTTCACTCATTACAAGGGTGATCGGTGACTCATCTTGCATTTATGCTCTTAACCTGAAGCTCACCAGAAGTCATTGAATCCACGTGACCTCAGTGAAGTGCAGGTGCTAGCCAGTAAGCCAGATTCTAGCCTATACCATTGCATACATAGAAGTGCTGGTGGCTTGTTCTCTACTCTTCTGTGATTTATGTATTCAGAAAAGTCTGAGAGGAGGAAATGAGAGTGTTTCCTGTTTCTGCAGCCCTTCTTTTGGGGATGTTGCAGGAGGAGACCCCTCCATGGTTTCCATGGTAGAGGTGTTGGAACTAGATAGTCCTTAAGGACACTTCCAATCCAAACTATTGTTTGTTTTCAAACCTTTCTCAGTCCTGTCAATTGTGTCTACAATGCTCTTCAGAGGGGCACCAGGGAGAGCAAAGGGGAGGGGAAAAATTGGTCCGTGAAAGGGGCATTGCCATTTCTGGCACAGAGGACTAGGGTGCTCTGTGCACAGTGGAGACAGGAGAAGGAAAGGAGGGAATAAGGCGGAAGGTGACATGCTTCATTGTGATCAAACAGATAGTCTGAAATCCTGATACCCATGCCCTGTTCTCTGGCAGACTGTAATGTATTATGTATTTACTACAGCCTCTCCAGAGAAAGGGGAGTTAAATGTCAATCTGTCACATATCCTCCATGTGTGGTTTTAGGGCTAGATGATTATTTCCACAGTGGTGCAGCTCAGGGCACAGTGCTGGCACCCACCCCACAGGACCCTTTTGAGGATGCCTGGGCAGCACATGTCCTCATGGGAGCTCCAGCACCAGCCTCTGTCCTGCTGGAAGCCAGGACTGTAGGTAGGTCATGTAATTTGCGGGCTGGGACTGGTACTTTCTGCTGGCGTGTTTATAGGGCATGTGTTATTGCTGTATTCGAACTTCTCATTGTTCCATGTGTGTGGGCTCCTGCCCATGCCCTCAAGGCCTGGCCCTGGCCAAGCATCGGGTAGGGATGCAATTGGTGGGGATGCCATCTGCAGGGATGCTGCTTGCAGCAGTGCCTTGGCCAGCAACAACTGGGCCCAGCAGACCTGGAAAACCTCTGACAGTGGATGTGAGAGGACACAGAGCAGCTCAACAAGGACAGATGCAGAGTGTGATAAGTGGTCATTGAATGCTGTATCCTGCAACAGACTGGAGATACAGTACAAAAATTTAGCAGGGATGGGTTTGGATGCTGAGGGTCAGTGATGAGAGAAACACGAGCATGAAT
>NW_010420158.1:0-2533 GCF_000710305.1 Buceros rhinoceros silvestris | reverse complement strand
TGCTGATTTTTTTTCTACTTTGAATATTACTGAAGTGTCTTGCATGCTGCCACAAAAGGAGATGTTTAGTTTCTGGGCAGCACGAGCTACCAGCTCAACTGCGCTCAGGCTTTTAGGACTGCATGCTTTGGAAAGTAAACACTACACCCAGCTAAAACCTGCACCTGGCTAAAGTCTGAGTGGAATAAATGCTGAAGTGACTATTTAAGCCTGACAATCCATGTAAGGGCCAAGATCACTGAAGATGTGATTTTTCTGCCTGCAGGTACCTTCATATGAGCTTGCTTCACTGTAGAGCCTACATCTGTTAGCCAAAATTACTGATATGAACAGCAAGTAGTGTTGTATGGGACAAAGATGACCAGAATTGAAAAGCTGAGTAGGGGAACTGAAGATTTTCTTTCAAAGGGTTTTCATCATAAGTGAAACCCTTTGGAGGAAAAAAAAAAACCAAACAACAAACATTTGACATTTTGGGCTGTTCCTTTTTAACATCCTAGAAAGTATTTCTTCTAAAATGATTCCCAGAGCTATGTCCAGATCTCCTTTCAGTGATATTAGCCCAGGCTTTAAAGAAGAACAGACAAGCTCTTTCTTAATTCTTTTTTAATTGTGATCTCCTTTTAAATTGTTTTAAAAGCTGCTTTGTTTGTGGTAAAGAGGACCACTTCTTCTGTTCCCACCCAGGGAATGGCAGTACGATGGGAAGAAGCAAGAAAACAGCTTATTGTATTTCAGTACAATGTGTTCATTAGCAAGGGACTGGAGTCACTAGTTTTCCCTTGAGATTAAAAAAAATAATAAAAAACAAAGGCAGAGAAGAAACCAAGCCGTGGTCATTGTGGGTGCCCCGACATTTGCCATGCAAGCTCTCTGCAGCGCAGGCTGTGCCTCAGGCACACTGTGGTAGCTCTCTGCGCAGGACCATACGTTTTCCTCCCAGCTCAGGGGGCCTTCCTCTCTGCACCGAATTTGCCTGCCTTCTGCAGCAGGGAGTTGTGGGGAGGCGCTCGGGGTCAACTGCCGTGGACGTAAGCACTCTGCAAAGCAAGCAGATCTCCAGCCCATGTGAAAGAAGAGCTCATTTTAATTGCCATATACAACCGTGCAGTTAATATAGGTTAGAACTGCTGGCAGTGCTCGGTGCATGGAGGGAGCTAGGGAGAAGGAACCTGTGTCCAAGTGACTGCATGTCCTTAAGCTTTCTTGCACGTGTTCAGAAGATTTTCCTTAAGGATGGATTCTCTGCACAAGACTCTACATGCTAGAGTTCATTCTTGAAAAATTCCACTTCAGAATTGCTGGAAGTTAAAATTGTCCTATCACAATATTAAAAAAATGGGAATTTTTTTTCTCCCTAGAGCTTTCTACCTTTGTGCTACTTTGTGCTACTTACCAAACAAAGTGTTGTTTTCTTCTGGGCTGTTACTATCAGAAGAAAACACAAATCCATGAGTAAAGTGCTGGTGTGTTTGAGTCTTCACGCCATGCCACTGTACCTGAAGTCTTGTGCCCTCCAAATTCTTCATTGAAAGGACAACGCTGCAAAAGGAGAGAGGAAAGGAAGTTGCATTATTTCAGGGAAATCAAGTTTCCAAGATCTTAAGGACTAATACAACACAACAATAATGCGAATGAAGAAGGGGTGATTGCAAAGCATGGTGTTCATGTGCTGACTTTACTGGGACCTGAGCAACTTTCACCAGCAGCTGAAATGCTATCTGTCTATCTGTGAAATCTGAAGGATAATTTTTCCCACAATGAAACCCATTCTGTCCATATAAGTCTGTATCCTCCTTTCATGAGGACCTGTGTGACTCAGTGTCTTGAGCCTCAGGTCCAAATGAGGTCTGGGACCGAGATTGGTTGCTGGGGACCCATTACAGGTCTTGGCCTAAGGACTGACATGTGGGTTGCAACTGGGCTGTGTGACACTCTCTAAATGATATTGGAACATTCTTACCCTTCCTTGTCTATATTTGGTTTTGCACTGATCTTGTATTCACAGTTATCTCTCTCCTCAATGAGGCATTGCATTTTCAACTTCAGAGCATCTTAGCCTGACTAAAATACAGTATGAACCTGCGAGAACGATACTTTCTACTCCCATTTGATCCTGGAATCTGACTTACGCTTAGGTAATTTTTAATTTAGGTTTTAACCTGCTGCCATCTGGAAAATGCCTCCTTGTCTGCAGTACAGTTTTTCTAATTCACCTGTCACTTCCTGAGCCAATCTTCAAATTACTCAGGTTTTTGTGGTTTTTGTTGTAGCTAGTGTATATAGCATCAATTTAAGTTGCTTTTGCCCATTTTTTGTGTGAAACGGACAGTTGCATAGCCTGTGGAAAACAATGGTAATAGGTTTGTGCCACACTGCCAATAACGTATGGGAGTGTGTTTTTAAAGCTGAACCAAATAAAGCTAAATCTTCTGTTTAAAGTAATAACTTACCTTTGCTGCTATGCACTGATTCATCTACTGAAGCACAGATTAAAAATAATGTTCTGGTCCTGTCCTGGGTTCAACATGGA
>NW_010420157.1:0-3981 GCF_000710305.1 Buceros rhinoceros silvestris | reverse complement strand
TCCTCCATGTTGAACCCAGGACAGGGGGGAAGAAACAAGAACATAGAGGGAAGTGCTGAACTGGAAACACTCTGTGTGGGAAGATCTTGAGTTACTGAGAACCAGATCTCATGGGATACTGGAAGGGAAACTGGCTTATTGCAGGGAGAGGTGTTGGGTGACAGAGCACACCAATTTGGAAGAAATCAGGCTTCATTAGTTCTGCAGCTCATGGAATAACTTGTTCTCCCTTCTGGTTTGCTTATCGTGTTTCAGCAAGCATATGGAACATAACTATTCTAATAGCATCTTCTGAACTGAGCAAATATTTGGGAACCACATCCTCATACAGGTTCTTTTTTTCTAATTGCAATGCATTAGATGAAGGTGTCATGGGATACGGCTGCTCAAAAGTAATGCTTGGCTAAATCTTGTTCAGATAAGAATGGGTGATCATTCCAATTCCAGGACACAACACGCTTGTCCAGCTGTGTGGAATGGAGGAAACAATTACATTTGCAAATTCCAAATAAGGAAGGCTTCAGCTGGAAAAAATGTCCCTGTTGCAACACGTAACTCCCTCCCCACCCTTGAAAACCCCCAGACAAACTCCCTTTTGCAGTCATCTGTTTACCTCTATTTTACAGGAAATCTGAGAATATCATGCAGCTGTCTGCATTCCCCTTGCAGCTGGAATAAATTGGTTTAGATTTATTCGGATTAATTTTGGACTAGAAATATTAACGCACCTTTACCCTTCTCAAAATCTGACATACTCATTTGACAGTCCAACCAACCTATGTTTTGTTTGTCTTCCCAACTGCCAATCATCAGCTTACCAATGCACCAAATCACAAATCAGAATGCTCCAGCGCTTAGTGAACGCTGAAAAGCACCAGGTCAGTGGGAGCTTCAGGGTATGGAGCACCTTCCAGAATCACCTGTTTTGGTGTCATGGATGTTGGCATCTTGTCACTGAGCGGTTTAACAAGGGTATGCTTATGATATGCTCAGGAAGACACATCAACCCAGCATCGGTTGTTGGGCTTTTTTCTCATTTCTTTCCTCAGCACCTCTATTGTTTATCTTCCCATGCATTACCCTGCTTTGGTGGATAGACTCCAAACCCACTGGAGAAGGAGGTGGGCTGTGAAATTCAGGGAGCAGGAAGGCATTACAATCCTTCTCTCTTGTTTTAAGTCTTAAGTTTGACATTTTTGTTTTTCTGAACTCTGGAAGCCTAATCAAAAAAGTAGGTAGATGGAGACCTGCAATTCTTTATATTAAGACAGAGCCTCCTGATAGTACCTTCATCTACAGGTGGGCAGACTACAGACAGGGATTTTTTCTGTGTGAAGAGAGAACTTTAATTTAGATTGCTTCTCTGAGGACTTTATTGTGTGGAAACAGAAACTACTACCTAGAAAAAAGAACAGCAAAACCAGAGGCTCAAAGCTACTTTATGAACACAGGCTTACGTCAACAGTAGCTAGGTGTTCAAATACCTTCTAAACACGGCCCTGTCTTTGCACACACAGTTGTATTTTGAACCACTTAGGAATATCATGATTCGTGGTTTTATACGGCCTGTGGTTTCAAAATGATGCTGAGCTTGTCATTGAGGTTACCCTGGAGAGACAGACAGATTTGTTTAGATTATTCTTTCCCAGTCTTTGCTAATCTTTGCACTCTTTAGAGGACTTTTTGCAAACTGTAACATCTAAGAGGCTTCCAGAATTACACACATCCTAAAAGAATACAATAGAGGATGGGGCAACACTGGCAAATTTGATCACAGGGCGCAGCTCCTCCACCCTACTTTCAAGACGCTTTATGAAACTTGCATAACCCCTTACCCCAGTTAAAGAAATACTCCACTCTAGCCTCATACCAAGATCTGGCTTGCAGTTTCCATTATTCCTGTCACAGTCCTAAGCACCGAGGCGAAAGGACATCAGGAAAGCTGGTTTCATCAGTACTGCTTAGTCTCAGAAACGTAAAATGCAAGTTTATTCATTTCCTTGGCAATATGCAGCTATACAGACTTAGTGGCTCCAGCTGATTATGCGTGGAGTCCTGAAAGGTTGGCACTGCTGAAAAGATCAACTCTGTATTTTGTTAAAACTAACGTGATTGTTTTTGAAACCCACATTCTCTATGGACAGTGCTCTGGATTTCCTAATCCCACCATTTCCTGGTTCCAAAACCGAGGGAAGAAAAATCTACAGATGGTATAAACCGGCAAAATTAATAAAGAGACGGGCTTGTAACCTCTGTCTCTGCAGCCTTCATAACTCTAAATTAAGTTGGAGGGATATGAAGAATGATATGAAGATACAATGTTTTATAAAAACAAATAATTGTAACCATAAACATAGGCACTTTTCTCCCTGTATAACATTAACTGCCACCTGAAATTAAGAATCTTCTCTATCTCTTGAAATTATTATATTTTGGCTATTGCATTATATAGAAAATAAAAAGGCTCCACTTGTATTAGGTTTGAGATGTTGCATACTGAAACGACAATCTTTTATAGAGATTTCAATATAAGATACACAAATGTGCAGGATGTTGTGTGTTTTCAAATGGAGAAAAAACATGCGAATTAAGTGAAGGTCAAATTTCTTGTGGTTGAACCCATGAAGTAAATACAGAACATACTTTGTTTGTTTGGATCTTGGGGGAACACACTGTTTTTACGGTGGAGTAGTCGTATTATACTAAAGCAAGTATTGTATTGCATTTCGAAATCGCATATTTATATAATAGGAAATGTACTGACATGCAGCGCAACCAGTTTCAATCACAAAAACTGAAGATTATTCTGTAAAGTGAAAACTAGAAAAAACGCACATTTATTTTGTAAATAATAACTTATTAAGGAGGAAAAAAAACTGCGCTAAATGCTGATGTAAACCTTATATCACTAGGGTCTGATAGTGAAAATCTGGTTACTCTACCTGACTTTCTTACATGAGTCTAATTAAGACTGGTCATCCAAAATGGCTGTATTTGAAACATCCTGTCTTGCTAAACCCCGCTAGCCTCCTCATGATGCAGGTCTTCACGACGCAGTAAAATTCCCATAGTTGTGTTTCACTGGGAAAATACGATAAAAATCAACATTGTACCTCATCTTTAGTGAATATGACTCGGTAGGGATTTTGTAAGTTTTACTAGTAAAATTTAAAAAAATCATGTCTTAAGACAATTACAGTTCAGAAGTGGTTAGGAGGAGTGTCTGAAAACTTTTCAAACTTTGAAAATCACTCCTGTTTCATTCAGGGAGAAACCCAAGATCCTTCAAGATTTTCTGCAAAGAGACCAAGAATGATAAGCTCCAAGTAGAGAATAACATTTTGGTTTTGGAATTCCTATTTGACTGCAGGGCATCAGCAGTCCACGCACATGGAAGCTCCTCTGGTTTTAAGCAAAAATTGCATGCAATGAACACCCTCAGCAAAAATTCCTGTCAACTCCGATTCACTCACCGACAGCTGTGGTGATAACTAATGGTCATTTTCCAAAATCCAAAATCATTTGGCAAAATTCCTAACCTGATGAATTGATGCCTCTCTTCCAAGATAAATAGTTGCTCTGCATTGATTAATGAGTGGTCACTTTTGGGAATTACTATGCCGTAAGGAATTATGACATTTCTAAATAAACAATAATGTTGAACATGAGAATGCCAGCCTCTGACTGTGATCACTGAAGATCACACAAGATGGATCTCAATATTCCTAAAGGAGGAGTATGTTAAGCTCATTAGTTTTAGGAGTACAAATAAAGACAATGTGTTTCTAATTATATTAATGAGTCACAGCAGACTGCGAATTAATAGGATACTTTTGTCTGCCTGAAGCCCGTCAGCCTCTTCAAAATCATTATGTTTCTCTTTCCCCAGCACAGCCAACCACTAAGCAGCATTAGTCCATCATCACAGCCGAGACAGTTTAGGTCACAATCCTTTATCTCTCTGTCGCGGTTTGAGAAGGG
>NW_010420156.1:2837-7152 GCF_000710305.1 Buceros rhinoceros silvestris | reverse complement strand
CCACGACAAGGGGGTGCCCGTGAAAGAGATGTATATGTATATATGGTATATACTACATACCTTGCTATTCTAACTATACACAGTCAGTAAAGTCTGACAAAACTATGTTATCAGAAGATGATAACTGTGCTGTAACAAAAGATCGTGTTGCTGCTGTTTTATTTAGATAACTGGATTTTTGTTTGTAGCTTTGGTGAGTTTGATAGCAGGATTGACTGGGATGGGATTGCTTTGTCTCTTGTCTTGCTTCATCAATCAGAGGGAACCTGTGCATGCTGAAGCTTTTTATAACTATTTTAACAAGTAAGATACCTGCATTTGAATGAAAGACAATGTAAGAAGTGACCTACTTTTAATCATCATAACAAACATCAAAGACAGCAAGAAAAGCAGGGTTCAACCTGTTTAGGATCTTGTTGTATCTCTTCCCTTTCATAGCTTTAAACAGGAAAATAACATAATAAAAAATTCTCTCTTGGCTATTTCTAACATATTCGGGATTAATTCCCCTCTGGCAATGTATGTCTCTTTCATTCAACCATAGATAAAATTTAGATGACTAAAGATAATTAAGGTGAGTACTGCAATATAGTGGCAGGGAAAAAGTGTGGGTCAGGGGGTGACAAGAAAGAAGTGTCCATATTTGGAATCAGCCTGGTAGAAACAAAAGCCAGTTTAGGGTGTATGGGTAGAGGATTCGGGCAGACCAGAGCAATCTGTCTTGAGCTATCCTTACTATCCTAAGATGGCATATGACACAGCCAGGGTTCACAGAACAGTAACACAATGCATTTTCTTTCTTCTTGAAGCAGTTTGTAATTTTCCATGCTATTTTAGACAGAATTATTCTTAAAAAACCCATTACATTCTAAAATATTTCTCATCTAAAATCATGATCAAGTCTCTTCCACAACTTGTTAATGGAATGAAAACCAGTTAGAAACTATGTTCTAGGTACTGTAATGGGTGCTTACTGCTGCATTCACTGAATCCACTTTACAGACGTCTAGCAAACCCATCTGCTTCATAAATCACTGAAAAGCATGAAGACCTTTTGCATAACCCAGAAATATTCTTTAAGTGTTCAACATCAATAACAATGAAAACTGGCACCACAACAACTTAAACAATGTAAAATACGGCATCGTAGGGTTCAGATTGACTTTCGTTGAAGGATTTTTGAATATAAGAGTACATCATCAACAGTGACAGCTTGCTTAGTGGCTCGACACAGTAGGAAACCTATTGCTCTAGAGGACTATGTTCTGCCTCATTATTTAATACAGATATCACAACCGTGCTGCTCTGTTTTCAGTTCTTAAATGCATGATGCAAAGGAACCCATACCTCAGTATGTCTGCCTTAAAAAGCGAGAATAATTTAGAGTTGTTAGCTCTGCACTACTGATAGTGTACTATCAGCATATTAGTGCCAAGTTACATAATTTATTGTGAGAGTTAGAAACATTTGATAGTCTTTCTAAAACCTCAGCTGCTGGAATCAAGAGATTGTGTGAGAACATCTGCTTCCATTTTCTAAGTGTGCACACTCCTAGCACTCAGTGTGTGAAGAAAAGCTCTAGCCTACGAACAAAATACACCATAAAAACTATGAACCCAGAATCACTTGGAAATAACTGGAAATACTTTTTTAAATTACTTTGTCACATTTTTGAAAGCTCAAAGTCCACACTATTGCATATTATACTTTAAATAAATCATCAAGGAGCCTATGAACAGGAAGAAAAATGAAGTGGAAGACAGTGGTGGAATGGAAGGAAGGAGAGATGGGAAAGGGACCAACAGCAGACAAAAATCTGGGTCAACTGTTAGGGCTAAGGAGATTCAGGACTGGTAGTATATGTGGAAAGACACTCCTGCAAAGAGAGCGAGGCAAAAAGATGATGGGCAAAAAGTGAAACAATTCCCAGTATGGAAAAACTGGTACTGCTGACCAACTGACACAGGCAAGCAAAGAGAAGCCAAGGCAAGAGAGAGTCAGGGAAGGGGAGAGAAACTGGGATTCTCCAGGCAGATGACTAGGACTGTGATAAGAACTGGGAGACAGCAAGGCATGAGATAAAACAACAGAACTGGCACAAGAAGCTGGAAGAGCAGAGGCTGAGGTGTTATAAGACTAGACACGTGATACGAAGCCAGGTGCATGTAAAAAACTAGCCAGAAGAAGAAATGAGGCTGTGTGGATACCTGCTTCTTCCTATCAGCACCCTCAACCCATATACAGAACTTCTTAAGTGACATGGACATTATTAACAAATATTGCAAAATAGACACCAGGCTTAGGATGGATACTTTATGTTATTAGATACATTTTTTTCCAGTTGTTGTACTGGAAGAAGAGATCTGCTCGGTGTCATCTCCAGTCATGAGTTCATCTACCTATGGCGTGCATCCCAACTGAAAACTCTACCCAGCAGCTCTACCCATACCCAAACTCTACCCATACATCCTCCTGCTGATTATAAAAGATGCATGCAGACTGCTGCCTATGGAGAACCCAAGGAGCAATATGACTCTTAAGGCAGCCCTGTATTTGCTCTGGGAATGTTTTAGGACGCTCAGAAAGAAACAGCTTGTTGTAGCCACTGCTTCATTTGTCACATGGTGCTGTGGTTCCCTCTCCCTTTCAAAGTATCTGCTTGAGCATGTGCATTCTGCCACGGAAATACTGAACGCCTCTAAGCAACTTTTTCAAAGAATAGTACATTCATGAGGTATTGGATCCTGGGGAATGAGAACCAAAACCTGGTTCTTAACTTTATACGTACTTAGGAAAGACAAGGGCAATAACTGTGAACACACTTTGGTTTAGAAAGGTCAGAATACTTTGTCACTCTGACTTCTTGCTCCAAAATTGTATTCTTCATTTAAGAAGAAGGCTGAGCAAATGGATTAAACAACAGCAAAATGAAAGACAGTTCACTCTGGCCAAACAGAAGGGCATTGTTGTAGTGAAAAAGGTAAAACAGTAATTTTGGTTCTATCCAAATAATAAATTTTTCTCTGGTTGGTTCATTTTTTATTTTTTTCTATTCAGTCACCTAATGAAAAATCCTTTATTTCTGAGTTGTTTTAATGGGTGCTCAAAATGGAAAACTGGAGGCAGTCGAAGACACATTTTGAACATATAAACTGGCAAGTAATTCCAACTACTAGCCCAAACTAGCTGCTGCAGTCTAGGCACTCAAAATTAGTAGTAGCTACTTCTCAAATCTCTTTTTTGCTTTGTCAAGAGCTCTTGCCTGCAAAGCAAGAATCTCAGGATCTACTTTTTCCATGGAAAAATAATTTCCATGTAAAGATAATCGAATTAATGTTATACTGTATTCATATTAGAATGAGGAGCATCATAGAAATGCTATGGCTTGAGAAAGATGCTCAAAGAGTGCAGTGAATCAAGCATGAGCTATACACAGAGGAATGGAGAGAAAACTTGATGCTTACTATCTACTTATTAGATAAACACTATCTGTGCGCTGAGTAAGACTGGAATCCTGATAGGAAAAAGACTCACATGTGGTCACGTATTCAAGATTATCATTGTGGAAACACACACTTGGGCCCTATGAAATATGCTAAGACAACCACACAGTCAGGACCATTTATTTACCTAACTTTGGCATGCCTAACTTCGAAATCTCAATGATATTTTTGTAATATATTTGAAATAACTGCAATTTAAAGAAAAGAAATACTGCTTGATAGCAGTGATATGCAGGACAAAGGGCAAATTACATTGTCTTTTTTCACAAGGACTTAACCATTACAAAAAACTCTTTAGCCATAGAATTAGACCACTGCATTACTCTTCTGAAAGGCAGACTGAAATGCACTGAACTAAGTCATCAGGCTCAAATATCAAAAACACCCAGATACTTGGAGGAAGGCTCCATGTGTCTGAGAGCAGCACAAAAGCCAAAGGTGAAAGATAAAGCCGAAGCTGTGATTTAGAGTATCCTGAAAGAAAATGATAAAAATAAACACAAATAACGGGAAAATACAAAAAGGTGAGACTTCAACAATAGGTAGCTATAATGAATACCCTGTGGTTTCTTTTCTTTATAAAACACTGCCAGCATCTCTCCACTTAAGGTTGTTTTAGCAAAACTGTACTCACCCCTCTGCAATTACTGAACATTGATGGTAAAGGCGTTTATGCTGTGGCTAAAGCTGAATAAATAACTAGAAATTGCTATGCAGCATAGGCAATCAACAGCAAAAATGCAGAAGGGGTGATACATGGAACCTTTGCTTAAAAATACAGTAACATAGAATCTGGCAATCACTTTGAGGTG
>NW_010420156.1:0-2718 GCF_000710305.1 Buceros rhinoceros silvestris | reverse complement strand
GTAAGGAAACCACAGAAAGTTTCCAAGTTTTAATCGTTCAATATTTACTATTTTTCTAGTTACTTCCATGGGACACATTTACATTGGCAGCATTTTATAAGCCTTTTTCAAGCTTTTTGCAACATCCTAGTAAGGGATGAGTTTGAATAATGGGATCTTCGTAACGGCATTAAAATGAGAAAAAAATTCCAGAAAATATTTTATGGCTCACCAACTCTAAAAGCTGCAGACGTGAGTAGACTATACCGCCCAGCGATCCCACTTCACGCAACATTGTATTTTCCCCTGAACGACAGCATCCTACATTAGGCATAGTGCAAAAATGAGAAGAGATACAAACACAGGCACTGCCAGAATTATTCATATCATTTGTCTCTTAGTGTCTCCATCCACTTTCACATTCTTCCCTCTGAATTTCCCTACTTTGTTCTAGATTTTTTGGTCTCCTATCATTAATCTATCCCCAGTATATCATCTTTGCAATCTAACCCATCCTTTTCTCTTTTTATTTTGCAGTTACTTGAAAATCATAGAATAACGGAACGATAGAATGGTTTGGGTTGGAAGGGACCTTCAAAGATCATCTAGTCCAACCACTCTGCATTGAGCAGGAATATTTTTAACTAGATCAGGTTGCTCAGAGCCCCTGTCTAACCTGACCTTGAATGTCTCCAGTGATGGGGCTTCTAACACCTCTCTGGGCAACCTGGGCTAGTGTTTCACCATCCTCATTGTAAACAATTTCTTCATTTTATCTAGATCCATCTAGATATATCTATTTTAGTTTAAAACCATTACCCCTTGTCCTGTCACAGACGCCATCCTCCCAAGCCTCTGTGAGAGACAGTGAAGTGGTCCTTCCCCAAAGATGGCCTGCTGAAGATGGCAGTGTACTCATTCACCACATCAGGAGCACACAGACAGCTAGCTCTACTGATGCTGCGTGGAGGGCAGGACTCCTTCCTGGACCCTGCTGAGGCTCAGCATACCATAAAAAACCCAAGAGTAGTACGTGGCATGTTTTTGCTCAATAAAGGTGTAACTCTGCTCCAGTCCTACTTCAGTTAACTAGCAGAAACCATAAAATGAAGCAGGACAGAACCCAAATAAGCCAGTTTATTGCAGTTTCATTTTACATTTAAACTTGCGTCATTGCTTTTCTTGTTTGCCCAGGAAAAAAAAAAAACCAAAAACCAGGATGCATGTTAAACCACAAGAACATTTGATCAAAGAATAAAATAAGTTATACTTAGCTAATGCCAGGCTAATGATGAACATGAGCAAAATATTTGTGATTGGCTGATAAAAACAAGATTGCATTGATGTTAATGTTGCATTAACCTTATAAAATAGCTGATTTGGGAAATTTAGAGTTTTTGAGTGATGAGTGCTTACACTCTCACTTGAAATCCAATTTCATGCTAGGAGGTACTTGCTGAACTTATTATTCTGTTTAATTTTTTAAATTAAGGTCCCTTAGTGAAGGATCTTAAGTAAAAGATACTCTCAGGGATAAAAGGATAAAGGAATAACTCAGGAGGATAAAATGCTGGATGAGGTAACTAGATGCACTTTTAGTGTAGAGGGCCATTGCCAGCAGGCAATTACAGGTATCCTTAAGGATAAGGAAGAGGAAGGAAGAAGTAAGGGGATGACGTCTGATGATGATAGTCAGAGAGCTGACTGCAGCACTGCAAAAATCAAGAACTAGGTATTGAGATGGCACATGAAAGTCAACAAAGAACTACAGAAATGTAGGAAAAAGTAGAATTTTATATAAAAAAGTTATTGGTATTGAGCAACCAGATCTTGGGATTCTAACAGGTCTATAAAAACATAATTTAAATGGCCATTAATAATCAAAAATTACATTGACTATTAGGACATCTTAGAAAAAAAGAGAAGAAAAGCAGAAAACATCACTGTACTACATTGTAAATCCAAGAGTGTGCCACATCTTAATTAGTGTGTACTGTTCTGGTCCCCCGCTATTTCAAAAAGGATATAGGATCAACAAATATTCAAAGAAGCAGGACAACAACAATTGCAGGTTTGGAATGGCATCCACAGGAGGTGTGCTAAGCAGATTGGGACTCTTCAGAAAAGAGATAACTGAAGAAAGACATTCAGGAAATCTTTAGTATTCTGAGTTGCTAGGAGTAGTAGCAGAGCAACAGGGAACTGAATCTGTCACCATACTCATACTACAGAAAAGATTATTCATGCAAGCTCTTCAGTTCCTTCACACTGGAGATGGTTCACAGTTCCGGCAGGAAGCAGAGGACGAAAAGCCCTGTACACTTGCCAACATGGAATCCATTGAAAAAATAGTAAGAATAATAAATTAAAGAGGTCTTTGGCAGTTAACAATTAGTGAAATGAACCAGTTTTGCTTTGTTTATTTCAAACCCTAAGAGTGTGAGTCTTTCCTCAAGATGCATCTACAGAAATACACGTATGAATCTTTCACATATATATAAAATGATACTAACACACGTAAGTGCTCCACATTTGGATGTTCTTCTAGCAGCTTAACTGAAATATTTATGTTTCTTCCCTATGAAAAACAAGTGTTGATCTGCATGGGGTAAAAAAACCTTAGTGATCAGACATATAAACCAAGGTTACCCTATTTGCGAATTCCTCGTTCTAGATGTAAAATAATTGCTTCTACTTAACGCAAAATTGATTGTTCAGTGTTTTTCTCTCCCCTCCCCT
>NW_010420155.1:7091-9325 GCF_000710305.1 Buceros rhinoceros silvestris | reverse complement strand
AGACATTCAAGAAATGTAAGTCAGTCCCCCCCAGGTTCATTAAGGGAAATAAAATGTTCTCCTTTCTCTGCCTTCTTTTTCTAAGCATTGTGTGAGACTGATGTTTCTCCGCAATATAAAAAAAATGAAACATACTTAGAAAACAAAATAGGGCCTTAAGAGGAATATCAGCTCCCACCACATTTGTGATAAAACTATGATTTAGCTTCTAGGTATAGTGTCAGAAAAGGGAAGCACATGTATCTGTATTTAATGGATGTGTCCTTCCGGAGCCATTGGTAACACTTGGCTTGAACACGCTCACAGAAGTCTTTTTCGTGGTTGGTATCACGTTAAAGGTAGGAGCTAGGTGTTTGCCTGCCAAAGCAGGCAGTGCAGACTTGCACTGAAACAGTTTTGCAGAGCCAATAGAAATAACAGAAGTTTATTAAAGCGACAGACACGAATAGGTTTGGAATTGCTGTCGATAAAAGGCACTCACTGCTCTGTATTACTGATATGTAAGAGTAGAACTAGCAAAAAGAAAACTGTCCTGGTATTTTCACGTATGTTGACAGTGCAGTTCTTACCAAGAAGGTATCCGTGTCTTGGGTGGAGGAAGAGGAGTGCAGCCCCTCGACCGTCCCTGCAGAATCTTCAATCTTCCCCCCCCGCCCCTGCCCAAGTATTACCCCTCCTGGCTTTTGTACTCTAACTCTATTTGTCTCCGCCTCTTAGGTGATGTTTAGCATGATTTGGGTGGAGAGTTGAGTAACGTAGTCATGTAAGTTTAGCATGTACTGCTTTGGGCTCGTTGGCGTATTGAGGAGCTTGAATTTTGCTATTAGTTTTGCCGTTAATTAGGTAAAGGTCTTCTTTCGGACACTGGGTCCTTCAATACTTGTTTGCTGTCTTCACTTAGCCAGAACAGGGCCATCAGAAGACTCCCTCCTTCGGCCATTATTTATGCCAGCTCAAGGAATCTCTGCTCCTGGAGATAACGTAAGAGTCTCGCATCTGCAAAGATCTTGTTTTTCTGTGCCCAGGTCCCTCAGCCGGCACACACCGGTGTCTAATGGACGTGGCAGGGCACGGGGTCTCCTAGCACTGTGATGGCACTTGTGTAACTCCAGGATTTGCTGGAGTACTCTTTACACTGCCCTCCCCGTTACCGACTGCGCGCCTCTCCCAGCCTCGCTTATAAATAACTCTACACTTTTTAAATTCACATCTCAGACAATTCAGAATTCTTTGTAAGTAGTTATGTTCCTTCTTATACTGCTGTTAACGTACCGTGCGTGTACAGTCTTGTGTGGACAATTTGTGGGCAGGATTAATACGGGATCAATATAGGATGTCCCCTATATTGAAGCTGCTTTTGATACAGCTTTCTGTGAATTCCCTCTCTATTTCAATGAATTTAGGACACACCCACCTCCCGAATATATTGGTTTTGGAATTTTCTTGCTGATCTTTAGCTCATTAGTGGAGATGATATGAAATGGGTCATACGAACCTTTTAATCCCACTGTTAGTAATCTGGGTGCTGTAGGTAGCTAATACTAGCTACATGTCAGCCTCAAGGTGAAGGTAATAAATCTTGCTTGTTCTTGGTATGCTTTGCCAAGTGACTGATTAAAATGATTCTCTCTTCCGCTGGTCTATAAACCAGAAACATATTTCCATTTTCTTAGTTACTCTGGTACGTTTAGTGGAAGAAAACTGTCAGTTCTCTGAGAAGACTTGAATATCCTGCTTTTAAACTTCTAGCACTACTCTTCGCTCCTGGCCACTGTACTCTGTAGATACTCAGTTCTGCTGAACACCTGGGCTGAACACCTCAGAAGACTGAGGCTTCGTATAATTTTTTTTTCTCAGTGCGATTGGCTGCAGGTCTCTGTCTCCAGCGTTTCTGGAGAAGACATGACCTGCCCCAGGAGCAAAAACTAGAGCTAGGAGGAAGGCTGTCAGCAAAAGCGCTTTGTGGAGACAGATGGATGGCTGATTGGGAGCCAAGGGGGTGTTTGTGGTGGGAGAGAAGGTAAGGAAATGTAGAAGAGACATTATCTGCGTATTTAGGGTGGGAATGAGGGAGATAAAATACTCCTTAAAAGTTGGGTGATTTTTAAAAGACATTATTTTGTTGTCAGGTGAATTATAGAGGAGAAATGGAGATTATTCATTAGATGCATCATAGAGACAGGACATAAAAGATTAGAAACGATGATTGAGCCATCAAGCTTTCATGAAGCAGG
>NW_010420155.1:6274-7003 GCF_000710305.1 Buceros rhinoceros silvestris | reverse complement strand
AAAGAGTAATGATCTTGTTTTTATTGTGCTGTCTTCAGGCTGACAAAGTTCTAATTTTGTTCCAAAAATAAAGTTATGAGCCAAATATAAAGGGTTCTTAAATCGTGTGTGTTTGCTTCTGTGATGGTGTTGACTGTGCGTAAGACAGTTTGATAACTATCTGTCAGAGAGTAAAGAAACCTCATGCTTTACGAGAGCCCAAACAATCCTCAAAACAAATGCAGATAAAACGTCTTCCTATTGATTATCTTTCTGGCAGTTTTTCTTTGCTACCGCAACATCCTTGGTTAGTGTAGGACAAATACCCAGCGACTTGCAGGAAACGGCAGTCTGACCGTGCCTTCTTACGGCAGGAGGGCCACATGTGCTGTGTCTGAACTGAGCCTGGCTCCTCACCCCAGAGTCATGAAACAGCGCTCGGCAGAGTCTCGCCTGCCTCTCAGCCCCGCTCTGCTGAGTCACGCGTGTGCCGAATCATCCAGCGGCCATCAGCTCTGCTTTGGGGGAATGGACTTGCAGGAAACGGCAGTCTGACCGTGCCTTCTTACGGCAGGAGGGCCACATGTGCTGTGTCTGAACTGAGCCTGGCTCCTCACCCCAGAGTCATGAAACAGCGCTCGGCAGAGTCTCGCCTGCCTCTCAGCCCCGCTCTGCTGAGTCACGCGTGTGCCGAATCATCCAGCGGCCATCAGCTCTGCTTTGGGGGAATGCTGCTGCTACTTCTCGTGG
>NW_010420155.1:0-6180 GCF_000710305.1 Buceros rhinoceros silvestris | reverse complement strand
CGCGTGTCTGCGGCGGGTCCAGCATCACTGCACCCATCCAGCCAAAAGCATCCAGCTTGCCTTTCACACAAACTGCCAAACCCAGGAAAAGCAGATGAAGGACCCGCATCAAACTGGAGAACTGATCCGCTGGAGGAATGCCAGGCACTTCAATTGTGTTACTTCGTAGTTATTATGACTTTGGCGGTCCCTTGACTGGCTGTGGGGGCAACTTTAAAAATAAATTCCAGTGCATTTTATTTACCAGAACTACTGTTTTTTCCAACACTCAGAACAAAGTAGCTGGTGAGGAATGTAATAAATCCACTCAAGTTCCTTCTGTTATCAAAATGCAAAACTCAGAGGAACATTCTTAACTCCAAGCTCACAGCAACCAAAGGCATCTTACATTCAGAGCTCGTAGAAAGGCGATATCACAATGAGGTGCCCTGCACTTTTTTGAGCTGTTCATTCTTTTGAATCACTCGTATGTGATTCACATCGGCTGAGAGAAAATGCAGACCTGATCTGCCAGCTAGTCTCTTTTCTTCTTTTTTTCCTTTCGTCTCTCCCATTTTTCTTAATTCTCTCCCTTCAATTCCTTAACAGCATATTTATCTCAATTTCCAAATTGAAGTTCACAACGGGAAGGATGTATTAAGTACCCAACCAATGTATAAAGTTTGTGACACATGAATGAAGCACCCAAAAGATAACAAGATATATATAAAAAGTTATTCTGATTAATAAGCCTCAGAGAGTCACATTTTCATACATTCTAAGCAATTTGAAGGCTAGAAATGTACTTAAAAGAAATTTCTCAAAGGTAGCTTACGCTTGCTCATTGATGCTTTTGTAATTTTCATGTCTCTCTTTTTCATGAGTTCCAGCAGATGACAACATTAACTAAAGCAGAAGATTCGGTTAGCAGTTCCTAAGTGCTTACCTTCCTCTTTGGGCTGCACTATACAATTAAACTGATTTCTTAGACCATATTTCTCAGAATTATCTCTTTCTTCCTGTAGCATATCCTCATTCCTGTCAGGCACTGAAGCAAGTTCTTCCTCACCAGCATTTTTTTGTTTTTGAGCTACACTATTGCATAAAAACAAATTATGAAATAAATATTTCTAAGCTTGAGCCATAGGAAACTTCAGCAGATCCTTTCTCCCCCTCAAAAAGTCCTCTTTAGCCCCATCTGTTAACATTTACTTTTTAAGTAGTTCCCCTCTCTGATAACTAGTCTCAATGCTGAGCCTCCTCTTCTCTCCATTAACGAAGATTTTTTTCATGAAGCTCTTTATCAAACACACAAAGATGAGGTTTTGTGCATCATGTTTTAGAAAAAACCCACCATCTCTTCTCAAGACAGAGAATTTAGTAATTTTTATTCTATACTTCGTCTCTCTTTGTGTCTAGATTTGCACTTATTCTTGCATTCCAGCTTTGTTCTCAATCTTGCATATTGTTAAAGTCTAAGTAATTGAATGTCTTTCTCAGTCACTTCTTTCCACCGTGTTAAATGTGGGTAACCCAGGGAGACGTCATTAGCTTGGAAGGAAGCTTCAGTCCTTCAACTGCTCTTTTAAAACAGAATGGAGCCAGCTGTAAAAGAAAGCCCAGATAAAATCAAACCAAGGAAGGATTGAGCCGAAAAGTAAGATTGTTTGGCTGTCCTTAACATTTGCCTAGCAGAACTACAAAAATCCTTAATTTATCCCTGAGAACAAAACTGAAAGCATTATTGGCAAGAACTTGAAGAGAAGATAGTTGATAGTAATGATTGTACTCAGCATTTCTTTACTCCAGAAAATGCTTTACGGGCATTAACTTATTAACCAAAATTTCACACCTTGCGCATCTGCTCTAGAACAGGTTTTAAGTTTTGGTTCTTTGATAGCCAGCCAAAGACTAACTCCTGTGTTTAGAAGTGGAGCAGAACTTGCTCTGGTGGAGAAATGGACTTGGATTAGTCTAGTGACTAGTGTTACTGTATCCCAATGGTGGCTGCTTTACCAAACAGCAGTCAACGCTTCTTAGTGGAAATGCATTTGTTCTTGACTAATTGGGCTTTTAGTAGGTATAAAACATGGTATTTACTTATAGTCCTTGGGTGGAAGGGTTGGAGAGGAGGAGGCAAGGTGCTGGCAGTTGACAGTTTCCTAGCTGGTGAGGCTGTATTGGTTGTAGGTTGTAGGTGATGTGTACTTGCCTTGTTCTTTTTTTTTTCTTTTATAAAATCTCCTTGGGGTCTCTCCCTTACTGCAAATCCACAGTGGAGTCTAGAGGATTCTGTTAAGGTCTAAACACTGTTGCAAACCATAACGCAAGGACTAGGAGGAGTGCTACGGTCTCTGAAGTCTTCACTCCTTTGTTAGGTGAGTCTCTGTGAAGCAAACTGTCCTCCCTTAACTGTTCTGGTCTCTCTCCTTTCTTACAAACTCTCCTCTTGCTTTGATTAAGTGTACAAATGCCTGGTAAACCGATAAGCAATGTCAAAAGTATAGCCAATATAGTTAAAGGGTCTGTAGTTATTGCTTGATCAAGGATGCATATTCTTCTTGGCTAATGGATGGTGGACTTGGCTGAGGAACAAGCACACAGTTGTGTCCTGAGTTGAACCAATACCTTATAAGGCATAAATGGGGAAGGGGATGCTCCCCAAAAGACCCTCGAAAGACCACCAGGGACCACCAGAACAACTAGTGCAGGCGCAATAAATTCTGATCCAAAGCCAAAAATGATGATGCAATGTAGTGAAATAATCCTCTACATATGTATTTGGTAGGCTGGATTTTGTATGTAAATTCTGCATAAATTTATATTTATACTTTTAAAAAAACTCTGCAACTTTTTCCCTGGATGGTGTGCTAGATTTGTGGAAATTCCACCGAGCACCCAGGTCTGTATTAAATATAATTATCTCTCCTGAGCCTGTGGGAATTAGATTATTACACACCAGGCACAGATCCGCTTTTGGGCAACATCTGCAGTGGTGACTGTGAGACTGGCTACAGAAGAGTTATATACAGTTCCAGTTACTAATAGTGAATACCGATAATTAAATAACCGTTACCTTTGCCTGCGGTGGAACTTGATGTGCATAGCTAAAAGCAGAAGAAGTCTCAGTTTTAGTTTCTGTCTCCATCTCTCATACTCGCTTGAGCAGTGCTGAGCTGTGTAACAGCTGCTTAAGCAGTGGCCAGTCCTTCTTTATGGTGGATAAACCACCAAGCCTCACAGGATCCAAAATACTTGGTAGCACAGAGACTTTTCTCATCATGCTCTCATGAATCAGGGATGACTATATTTTTCCAGTTTGATCACCAGAACCTGTTGAGCATCTCCAGCTTTTCTCTCTTTGCCATTTGAAATGAAAAAGAGCTACATAGTTGTAAGTGACAACATCAATTTTATTTGCAATGGTAAGTAAAATCGAGCCTTCTTTTTAGCAAGCAGAAAACTGCTCCACCATTTTGATGTTCTTGTCCTGTCTGTTATAAAATGTTATGCCATTCAAATTTCTGGCAATCTGCTACAAATACCGTTGTAGCACAGTGTATTTTACAAACAGCACGTCATGGCAGAAATAAACCCAGCCCTAGCATTAGAGAGAAAAATAATTTGGTGCTGATTAGCCATTTATATCTGACTACAAAACGTGGCGGGAGAGATTGCGAGTCATCCCGATTCACCCTGCAAGTTTCATAACAACATCTCCGCAGAGCTCAGTGCTGCAAAGTGCAAGCCGTGTTTCTTACAGAGCTGAGGTAAGGAGGGTCTCCAAAAACTGAGCAGGGTCTCAGCAGCTCCTGCTGCCTCCTTTCCAGTGGGTCAGCACCGAGGTGGTCCGGCAGCCCTACTGCAGCATGGTCTTGCCCTTCTGCCATGCCAGGAGCAGCCTCAGCAATGGCACGGTCCTGGTGCTGTAGCGGGAACCACAGCCTCTTTGTTCTTCAAGTACTGAACACCTCAAAAGCTTCAAAGGCCTATGTTTTTAATGAAGACTACAAGAAAAAGAGAGAAAGCAAGAGTTTTCATTGCTGCCAGTCTTCTCCATGGCTATTGCCGCTAATTCCTGTTTACTGCATCTTCAGGGGATTCAGACAAGAGTCATGTTTCAGCATCTGCAGCCGAGCCTGGTTCAGCATCGCTGCATCATCATCCCTGCAAAGCAAACAAAGCAGGACTGACATGTGGGACCTTGGGAGATTTGTGCAGCCAAACTGGGTGGACCAGTGTCACTGAGGGAAGGGGAAGGGAGAAGAAACCGATCCCATTTTGGGTAGAAGTCTGCCCAACTGCTAGTTGCGGTCCCAGTTAGTGCTTTTGTGTTCCGGAGTCTAATAAACCTCATCTGTATGCAGAGGGAAACTGAAGTCACTGACGGACTCACACTGCCCTGCCACTAAATTGAGAGCGGTTTGGTGAACCACATGCTTAACCATGGGTTTGGGTGGAGAGGGAGCCTGCAGGAACTGTAGCTCAGAGCTCCTGCCGCTGCTGGTGTGAAGGCAATGTGAGAACCCAAGCAGAAGACATGCTCAACTGATACTGTGCTGTGGTGGTCACAGTCCGTTCATTTTCAAGCATTTGGTTTTCTTTAGCATAGTTTCTTAGCAGCAGGAGGTGATTAAGTTCAGGTGGTGTTTCTCAGTTCTAAACGTCCTTTCAAAGGGAAGGGCTGTTTCCCAATGCATAGTTTTCCGTGTTCTGCTACAACTTAAAATATTGTCAGCAGCATAAAGCTAGAAAAGGCACAGAGAAGGACAGCTGAATGACCAAGAATATGTAATGGCATCCCAGCCAGGAGAGAGTAAACAGGCTACGGCTCCTCAGCACCAGTAAGGTCAGAAAGACGGGGAAAGTTCATTTGCTGCTCCTCATAGAGCAATGTTAGGAGGCACTCCATGAAATTGCTGGGTGGCAGGTTCAAAATGAAAATAATGAAGTATTACTTCATATGCTTCGTAATTCAGTTGCAAAACTCATTGCTGCCAGTCACCAGAGGCTCATCATTCAAATGGCTTCAAGAGGAAATTAGCTCATTCAGGGAAGCGAGTTCTGCCAGGGGCTGTTAACACACAGAGGTGTTCACGCACAGACATCGCGTTCAGGAGCCACTGAGCTGGTGTTTTGGTGTAAGCATTGCTGTTTGTGCTCCTGGTTCTTATTATAACCCCTACAACACTTGCCACCAGAGGGATCTGTGGTCCGGTCCAGTGAGGCTGTTTTTACTGTGTAAGGAGTCCTCAGCTGAAGTCAGGAAGGTGATAGGAAGCACCATGTGTTCCTGTACAAGTAGTCAGTCTGCATCGCGTGTGCAGCATAGGGCTGAGTCCCGCGAGAATGTGGAAACTGAGATAAAGAACTTGATGAACCTGCCCCAAATTACGTATCAGCAAAAGAGGGGACTACGGGCTTCCCTGGTCTCAATCTTGTCATTCAGATGGTGGAAAATGGCCTTTAAAATAACGATGGAGAATGCAGCCTTTCATCGAAGACGGAAACTAAAAGGAGCAGAAGTCTGGTGTTTTCAAGACGAGATGTAGATTCCTTAGGTAGGCGTCTTGGGGACAGTGCCACCTGTCCTTCTGACATTCTGACCACGTCCCTTAAACAGCATGGTGATGAACGACAAGTTGTTTTCAGATGAGAAGACAGAAGAATCCCACTGGTTTAGAGGTAACGTGAGGCACCTTTTTTTTTTTTTTAAATGGGCAACAATTTTTTAGGACCCATCACAACCACAGCTGTTAAAAGTAAATGCAGAACAACAAGGTTGCTAGAGGGTTTCCAGAACCTTAGCGGCTCCCTTGTGTTTTGCAACCCATCATCCTCATGATGGATGGGATCCTCATGGTGGGATGGCTTGATGGAAATTTCCTGAGTAAAGCCTTTAACACCTTTCCTCCCTGAAAGAGGTATTTGCATAATTATCACACCAATAATATTATTATAGTTCTCCTTAGCACCATAGTAAGAGCACAGGCAGGGCTTCCCATGTAAAACTAAGGAATGTGAATTGTCTTCTGCTGAGTATATGTGGGCTGTACGGTAGCAGATTAGGGTCTTGATTTTTCTAGTCTCACACATTGCACAGTGTTGGTGCAAAGTACCTGTATGATGCTAGAACAGCAAAATCAATTTTACAATAATTATATTTATATAAATACTATAATTATTTTATATATTATATAT
>NW_010420154.1:0-1561 GCF_000710305.1 Buceros rhinoceros silvestris | reverse complement strand
AATTTAATTAAATTTAAATTTTAATTAAATTTAAATGGAACTAGTTAAAGACATTTTATAGATACTTTTTATTGGATTCAGTACTTATGTTTTCTGTAATGACGTGGTGTAAAAACAGTAAAGGTGGTTTTTAGGTTGGAAGTTAATGTGCTACAAACCTGATTTTGCTCGAAATATGTTCAGTGGTTTCCAAACTGACTTAATATTTCGTTCTAAAAATATTTCTTACAAACGTATATCGATTTCATAGAAAATTGTTTTTAGACATAATAGAGTGAGAATAAAACCTGCTTTGTACATGTTGTCTTTCATTCATCTTTCTAACCTACTCTGCCTACCAACATTTTTAATAAGGTTGCTCCTTAAGCACCATCCAAGATCAAAACCCAAGGCAGACAAATTACGACAGTGACCTGTATGGAAAATTTCTGTGTAATTAGAGACAACAGGTTGGAGAAAATAAAGTGCTTTTTTTCTGATTTAGAGTGGTGAATCGAGAGAGAAATTAGAATTAAAATTTGAAACTGAAGAATTAACTGTAAAATATTGTTATCTCAAGAGTACGTCTTGTGAATTGTGCCACTCTCAAATATGTCCTCATTGGGTAGAAGCACAAATTCCTGAGCCAGTTTTGCTGACATATAACTAAATTCTGATTTACCTGTATTTTAGATTAATACAGTTTTAATAAACAAAGAGGAAAAGTGAAATATTTGTCAGGTGAAAATTGTGAAGTGTAATGCTTTTAACTTTAATTGATACTTCAGAGTTCTTCAGGTTCTTCTAAGAGTCTGTGCAATTCATGAGACAAGTGTATGTGATAAAGTGTAAAAGACACGTTCGGTTAATCAGATGGCATCACTGCACATCACGCAGGTGACAAAACAGAGTGTGAAAATCACCTGTAACCGAGATTGCCTCACATTTGTTGTTACAGTGTCCTGCTTGTAACTCTTTATTGCTCAGCCTGCTAAATTTTTTTGCTGGATATCTGCTTAAGATTTTTTTATTTTACTCCTTGCTGGGGTTGGCAGACCAGGCTACAGATGAAGTGTTCTGGGTGGTGTAGGATTGTCTGTCTTAAAAGCTTTGCAGTCCTCCTTGGGAAGTTCTGGCAAGTTTAGCTTTAGGAGCAGGAACTTGGAAGTTTGACTGGAGAGAAATTATGTCAAAAACCTCCAAAATAAGGAGGGGAAATGTGTCAAAGGAATAGTTCTCTGCAAATTTTACTCTGTGTGTGTCAAATAGAGGTTTGTTTAAAGATACGAGTTGTATTCTTTAGCTAGTCTGTCTGTACCAAGCATTTCATGTGCCCCATGTGCAAACTAGAATGTATTTGATTATGCCTATTTCAGGGGTAGTGTTTCAATCCAGCAGTTGCCTTTCCCAGTAAATTGAAGTCACTGTGGAAACAAAACTGGAGACATTCTGTGTGCTGTCAACTGTAGCAGAAGTGCAGGGCAGAGGGTGATGACTCGCCTGCATGTAGAGGGGTGAGGAGGGCAGGGACATGTAAAACTGTTAATTCTGGTAGTTCGTAAGTTGTTGCTTAACTTTGAAA
>NW_010420153.1:4851-5199 GCF_000710305.1 Buceros rhinoceros silvestris | reverse complement strand
GGAAAATGCCCCCCTTCTCAAACTGCGACATTTCAGTACACAGCAAGACACTAATGAGGGCTGCCTAGGTAAAGATGTTATTCATCCTGGCCCCCAAGCACCGAGCTTGCACAAAAGGACAAGCCTTGCCCCCCCCGGGATATGGGTGCCTGGGAGTCTGGGTTTCATTACGCTGCATCCTGCCGAGGTTTCCTGAAAATGACCACAGTCAACACTCGACCAGGGTATAAATGGAGCCCTGCCGGAGAACCGCTTTTCAGGTAGCTCTCCTCGGAGCAGCAGGTTGTGCAGTTGGAGACTCCCCCCTCAAGCACGGGATGCCGGCCGAGGATACTTCCTGGGACGCCC
>NW_010420153.1:0-4827 GCF_000710305.1 Buceros rhinoceros silvestris | reverse complement strand
ACTTCCTGGGACCACCCCCCCCCGCCCCTACTCCTTGAGCTGGGACACCACCCGAGTGTACCTCCCGGGGATTGAGGATCCTTACCCCAGCGTTGGTAAGCGACCCCCTTGGTATCAGTAGGTGAGAGATTCTCCCCTTTATCAGTGAGCTGTGCACGTTTTGGGTCTATCCTTCCTTAGAATAGATTCCTTAGTTGTGTATAAATCTGTTGTGCAGTAAATAATCCCCAGCTGACATCCGAACCTGTACAGTCGGAGTGCCGGGCAAATTTGTTTGCAATAAATCCATGTTTTTCGGATAGCTGTTGCTGTCTGGTTTGTGGGTGCCTCCGTGACAGTCTTATGTACCAGAATGCTAAATTTGAAAGACGTGAGGAGTAAACGGTGGCTTTCCACCATCTCCTTGGAACATCTTAGGGGCAGAGGCTGTACAAGGTTAACGGAGAGTGTACATGTCCCTGATAATTTCATTGCTGGACAGAAACAGCATGTTATCATTTGTATTGCTGCTAACTAGGTAACATTTCCATGCAGAGAATGCCCAGTCAGAGCCTGGAAGTACCTGGAAGAGAGATTCACCAGACATACTTCAGAACAGACACTGGAGGACATTGTCACCCACTTGCAAATATTTCTGTCAACAGAAAGAAAATCTTTTACTTTTCAAATCACTTACCCTCTACAAATTACTCCCTTAACTGTAATTAGGAACATGCCCCCAAGTATAAATAAATCACACTGTAAAAAGCAGAATTTCACTGACATTTGACAAGGACAGTTTGTGAGAAGCTGATTAGTTTTCTTTGTATTTAAACTAAAAAATATTAATTGGATCCATTAATAATACTAACTGACAATTTCTATGTAACAAATTAGCCATCGGGACCTGCAGGTTTCCTATCATAAACAGCTGAATTACACCAACATATGCTGCATCGTTCCACATGAAAATTAACTATGCATCTCTTTTCACAATATAGTGTAGATAATTTTATTTTATTCCACTCTACTTTTAGCCCTTCTGCACAGAACACCTTTTAATTGTCATTAAAAACTGAGTATCACTGACTGAGGACAGACTGTGCATCTCTGCTCTGTGGTGAAATACAATGGCACTGCGTGAATGCCTCTTAATGCCTGTCGTTCCCAAATACTCTTTTTAGGCCAGTTCCAGCATCCTGTCAAGTCAGTGGAAGTCCTTCCTTTGATTTCAGTGGGAGTTTGATGAGATCCTTAATTTAAAAATTAGGAAAGCAGCTGGAATTTGAGTCAAGCCCTCAGATTGAAATCTAGAGATGTCCGGGATAATTTACAACTACAGTATCTGAGGAAGGGTAACATGGGATATTATTGCATATTATTTGTCCTAGGAACTTACAGTGAATTACTAAAGACATACGGTTTTGAACAGCTTTATCTTCAGCGTTTCATAATCTTCGTGTTTACAGGTTTCAAATAAAACAATGTGGCATAAAACAGACATGATGTCTTTTACCGAAGGGTCTTACAATGCTTTAGAAGCAGCAGTTAAGCTTGCCATGTATTTAAGTGGTGCTACAGATGGTCACTAAGGCACAAAGACATTTCCAAGGTCACTCAATAAATCAGTGACAGCAACAGCGCTAAACCCCGGGAATCCCTTTTGCCCCACTGCTCAAAACGCTGCAGCTGCATGCAGGGCCAGCCTGTGCCTCTGTTCAGTGATCTCACTGCTCCACACTTTATTTTTCTCTTTCTTTCTTTCTTGGAGGGTTTTGTGAGTGTTGGGTGTTTGGTTATATGAAGCAGGCGAGCTAATCTCCTCATGTAAATTGGCTGGATTTGATTGACTTCCGTGCACTGTATCATGTGCAAGAGCAGCTTTTGCATTTAGCTTTGATACAGAATGATGTGAAGTATGACAGTTTGATGCAGTTGGCTGCAGTCATCCTTGGGCCCTGCAGGTCTAATTTAAAAGACATTGTCACTGACTTCATTGGAGCTATGACAGTTGAAACCAGCTGAGGATCTGACCCAGAAATTTCATAAAACCTTTGAAAAATACAGAAGCAGCTAGAATTTGATACAACAGGAATGACTGATACATCAGAAATCATATTTGGGCACGTTACACATTCAACAGGCTGTTTAACTATTTGACTGAAGATACAAAAAAAAAAAGGATTGCTTCCATTAATTTGATGTAAATGCACTCATAAGCAGAATTTGAGACTTGCTGACTTCAAAGAATCCAGGTGCTTTTTTTTTTTCACAGTGAAAGAAATCTGAAGCCATTCTCATAATGCCCTGCTCTGAGAAAATTTTCATTAGCCATGTTAAGTGTTTATTTAGAACATTAGAGAACATTTGGAAGGTTAGAACTGAGGCTGAGCTGATGACCTTGCCTCTGGCCACCGAACGTGGCCGATCCGTAGCAGAGAAGGGTTTAGACTTTAACATTCCTCAAATCCCTGTCCCGTGTTCACTCCTCCAGAGCTCAGCCTCCTAATATAAGAGGCATGTATTTAGTGACACACTGTCAAAACAAGTCATCATTTCCAGGGAGAGATAATGCGATTGGAATTTACGAGCACCAGAACCTTTGCCATGTTTGATCATCAGCATAAAACTCTGTCTGCCTCCTACTGCCAGATTTCCTCAAACTTGGAACTTCTCCACTAAGTATAATTGCACAGACTGGTAAGTCACTGTTTGCTAGGTCAGCTCATCCAAGGCACTGACTAAACCCTCTTTTACCTTCCACTTACGACAAAGAAAGGGAAGGTCTTTCCGTATTTATTACAATCATTACTCTGACATGTTTGCCTTTAAAATCAAACAAAAAAAAATTTAAAGATTGCTATTAAAAAGAGAAAGACTGTGGAAAGATTATGGCCTTTCAGATGCCTTTAAAAGCTATAAAAACACTTCTTTGTTTCTGCCTCATGACCAGTATAGAACACTTGGCCATAGTCTAAAAGACAAGAGAAATTGTCAGGATGGCAACAAAATGTTGCCTCATTCTCTGACTATCTTTAAATATCCATTAAGCTGAAGCTAAGCTTGTAAAAAGGAATAATTATTTTAGCACTTTTATTATAATTTTTCTCATGCCCATTGCATGCTAGTGATTAAGAGCTAGCCTCATTGCTGTAAAGTACCTAAGAAAAACTACAGTGACTTGGAATTGACTCATTTCAATGAAAACTTATAAGACAGGCTGGAATAAACCAGAAGACGTGTGATGGTCATATGAAAAACATTCCCTTCTTGAAGATTTATAGTCTACTGAAGTCATAGTTATGTTCTTAGCTCCTCATTCAGAGAAAAAATGGTGAGTTCTTCCACTCCAAAGCCCCTTGACCTCATTATGACAGGAAATTGTTTCATGATAGAAGAACCATACACATCTTTTTAACTAATTTGCTGCTAAGTACATCTGAGCTTCCAGCATCTATAGATGTAAGGTAGTAGACTGCAGTTAAATCTGGGAGTACATGTAGGGCTGAAAATGAAGAGATTATCCTTTTGTTTACTATCATTTTACTTGAGATGTTTTGCTACATTTGTAGACATGGTATGTTTTCCCACAACAGATGTGTTTTCTGAAACCGAACACCCCTTTTAACTCTCCCTTTTCATTCTGGCTGTTGATTCTAGATGCTGTGGGAAAGGAATTCTTGCAGTGATTTAAGCAAGCACCCAGTACCCATGTAAACATTTATCCTCCTACAAAGGCTGATGCTATTTTTTTTTCAAACATTTCCATCTCTTTTCTGTTTCTTGGTGCTAGGTTATTCAGTCCCACTTGATTTTTCCCATTGTCTCTCCGTCTGCCGTCACATTTTTTTGTAGTCAGCAGTTTCACTTGATTTGTAGGACAAATGCTCTTAACTTTTCACGTATCATTCTTGGATTTAGATTTCACGAAATAAAATACGTACAGTTCAGCACAGGTTTATTTTATTGTCTCTGGTACAGAATTAAAGGACATAATCTGCTGAAGCACCAGAGAGCCACATATGAACTCTATCTGGAGTCTGGTGTCCAAGAATTTTGGTTAAATGAGGAGTTAATTTATTTGAATAATTAAGGGAAGCTTGCTGGTTAAATTTCAGGAACTAAACCGAGGGTCAGCAACGATTCAGCATATGTTTAGGAATACATTAATGTGGGAGGACAGAAAGATTTGAAGACAAATTTTGTTATTTCTAAGAAATACGTCCTATAGGATGGCCATCCCTTTGGGAAGAGTTTTGCTATGTTCTCAAACTGAATTGTTGAATTGGGTTTGTTTGGTAGATATCGATGGTTTTTCAAAATCCAGAAAAGTTGAGAAAATAATGAACACAGAGAACTCATGGAGGGTTTTAAATAACAATCAGTCCATGTATTATGTCAGACCTGCACTTGTTTGCTTGCAGGTTAGTCAAACAAGGGAGTAATAAATGACAACTAATCCATATCTATAATGAGAATCATGACCAACTGTGTGTTTGAAGAACGTCACTATGCACAACTTGATACTGGGGATTTTTCACTGTGTCATGATAAATGTGATGTTTGTTTACCATCCCTGCTGCCTTTCGCTCTATATTGACTTCATGCCACTGGAAGTAAATTTGCATCTGGCACATGGATAATAATGAATGGTCATTAAACCTTAATTATCATCTGAATCTTAATTATCATCTGTTTATAATAAACACTTTGGGACAAGGCAGTGCCTACAGACCACAATGTGCCAATATTTCAAGTTTGAAGACTTGGCTTAGGTAAGCCATTTTAAAGCATATTTGGGCAGCAAGAGGCAGAAAAGAGAGGGGAAGGGAAGGGAAGGGAAGGGAA
>NW_010420152.1:0-22789 GCF_000710305.1 Buceros rhinoceros silvestris | reverse complement strand
CAGGAGGATGTTGACATTTTATTGTATTATTTAGTATCAGTAATCAGGATGACTAGATTATTTTCCTTCTGGAAAGGGCTGTTAGGTGATTTCGATTCCTGCTATTTGTTCACTTAAGAGGGGAGGCATCACCTGCTTTAACGGTAGGACTGTGGGTGGGACTGAGAATGATGGGGACCATGGTTTGATAGGAGAGGGTGAATTCCTGTCCTTGCAGCTAATACCGGAATTATGTAAACAACAGGGATCTGTTAGTCTCCTCTGAAGATATACACACACATATGCATTTATACACACATACACTGTATATGCTTGATGTTACAATGAGCATCTTGCATATATTTAATTAAAGTCAAGAAAAGGCAAATTGTCCAAGAAATGCAGATCCGCAGCAACCAAACTCTGGCTCTGCATGACCACAATATTCAAAGCCCCTGCAGCATACCCTTTCAGATACCCCCTTGTTCAGGAAATTCCTCTTTGACTTACAGGGTTTTAATCACAGCCTTTTTTTAATTGGAAAAAACGAATTGTTTACTTACTAGAAAAGATTCCCAAGTTGAGTTATTGCCCAAATAACCTAGTTTCTGAGGAGTTCCAGGAAACCTACAGGAGTCTAAAGTTCTTCCGGATAGTTTTTGGATTTTAAGGTTTTGGTTGGTTGGCTTTGTGTGAAAAGGTCAAATTTTAATTTTGCGATCAAAACCAACATGTTACACTAAATTTATGTTAATAAATTATGCTAATAATTATCTAAGATAAAATTTACATACCTCAAGTTTACCGTCGATTTTATTTATGGATAATAAAATTCAAAGAAAAAAGAAATATAGTAAAGACTGTTGACTGTGCCTTTTCAGACAGAACATCCTACTAAGCAAAGAAACTTGTATTAGTGTTTTATTTCAAGGAAATTGTATTAGAAAAAAATCTTTCTAAATTTGCATGGAATTTGCATTACCACCCATGAATGAAGTATTACGTTCCTTACAGGTGAGGACCTTTAAGGTCCTCAAGCTGTTGCTTCTCTGGTCAAGCTCTCCCAGAGGACTGCGGACCTTCCCCTGGTGACCCAAGGGTCTGCGTGGGAGCACGAACCAACCATGTTTCACAGCTGCTCCGACTGACACTAGCAAGACTACCTATGGTTTCCTCCTTCGGAGGAAATGTTACAAAGAAACTATAAATTGTGGAAGAAATAAGAGCACTGGATTTCTCCATCCTGCCCTTGTAATCCAGGAGTTGTTTTCCCCCTGCAAATACCAGCAGGTAGCACTAATTAAGAGTCATGATTTGGTTTTCTCAGAAAAATAACAACTCCAACAGCTCTTTATCAATCCTTTTAAGAACAGGCTTGGCTGTTGTTTTTTTTTTCCCCAAATCTTTTGCTTTTCCTCACCTCTATGTAATTATCCACATACTCAGATCAATTTATTACCCTATGCATAAGCACATTCTGGGTTTTCTTTCCCTTAGGACCTTTACATTAAGAAGACAACTCAAACTGCTCAAATCACCCAATTGCAAATGCACCTTGATCGAATGATGACTCAAGGAGACTCAAACATTACTTCTGCAGGGAAAGACATGGCAAATTGATCGGTGTTGTCACTGGTGAGAAACAGCTCCTGAAGGAATAATTCTAAAATGCATTATCTTTAATGTAATCAAAAGAACATTTCATTTAATTTTAAAATGCCTTGCAATATTTGTTAGCACTATTGTTTCAGGGGCTTACAGGACAAAAGTTAATCACACAGACTAGACAAACACTAAATTGTTTAATTAAGGGCTACCTTGCTGTGTAATATTTTTCTAACTTGGTGTATGCATAGATTGTTTTTAAAATAGTAAAAGAATGGGTATAAATAATCTTTCAAGGCAGAGGTTCTGAGACTAGAGATGTAAGAGGGTTAGTGGTCTAGGAAATGAGAGAGAAAAAAGATGTTTTCCTTACCACCTCATGACACACTTAGATTGAGACAGGAAGAGATGAGGCATGCTCACAGCACGCTCTTTCCAGAAGGCTTGAAGAAGATCATAATCCACCCATGGATTACGCAGCCAGCACGGGTGAAACGCTGTTGTATTGCCTAGACACTGCTCGCGGAGCCAGTGAGCAGGAGGAATTTGCAGCCTTCTGCCTCTTCTGTGTGGACTTTGCACTCCTCTAGGAAGGGATGCAGCTGCAGCAGCAATGGAGAGGAGAGGGCAAAGCCCTTCCCTCACCAAGCAGCAAGAGGCACTGCGAGCAGACGGAGCTGAAAGCCCATAAATCCAGGCAATCCGCACCTGGACCTCACCCAGGCAGGATGGTGGATGTAGGCGACCGAGCTGACACACCAGCACACCAGAGAAAGCCCCACGTCCACGCGGAATGGAAGGCACATACACAAGCTAAGACCAGCTTTTAAGGCAGGCTTTGAATGCTTGAGCTGAACCAGAAAAGCGTATTTCCTCTAGTCTTTGGTATTCCCATAGGCTCTAGGAAGCAAGTTAGCATCCAAACTGGCTTCCTCTAACGACTTTCTTTTCTATGGTAGCTTTCTGTTTTATCCACTCTGAGATGATGTTGGCATTCACTCATTAAAGGAGAAGGATGTCTCTGAAAAGTAAAGTTCTTGCAGTGAAAGACAGTGAGGAAGATTAACGTTATTAATGTCCATTCTGGATATCACAGGACATCAGAAGTAATTTAGGAACTAACCATGACCCTGTGATAGCTGGAGAAAAGACCAGAATAATTCTAGGTGAAGACTAGGACTGCACCACAGGAGAGCTGAACTGAACACCAGAGAGGCCTGATCAGTAAAGCCAGGCCTGATCAGTAAAGCCAGGCCAACTTTCTCTAAATCAAGTGAGAACTTGTCCTCCCTGTCCATCTGTAAGCTACATGGGTCCCTAGAAAAACCATTTGCCTCTTCAGTGCCAGAACATCATGCCACCTGTCCTGGTATAAAACTAGAATAATCACACAGAGCTTTGCAGGGAGGTTTTAGATTTGTAGATGCTATAAATAATAATAATTTAAAAACTATAATCAGCGCAATTTTTCTCCCCCCAGATTTTTCAGATGGGCTCTTTTGTTCAAGGAAATATGTTGTCAATTTGTCCATGGCCCCTTGTCTCTGAGCTCTACAACAAGGAAGTTTTGTTTAAAGCCAACTTTTATTATTTTCTGATTTGCCTTCTGTGAAATCTACCCCTCCAACAAGAACGAGATTTAAACACATGTAAACTTTAGTGAAAAAAATGCCTGTAAAATAAAGCACTAGCATAACAACACTAAATCATCAGCAAGACCCAGGATTTAGGTGACCAATGTAAGTATTTTCTGGCATTAATAGCTTTATTTTCCTAATAAAATAATAAATATATTAATAATTTAATACAGTAACATTGCATTTGGAAGTTCTCTTCAGTAACATGGGAAATAGTTATTTTTCCAAGCTATCAACCCTTGTTCCACCTCTGCTCACCTTCACACCAGTCATCTTCTCACTCAGGCAGAAAAGTGAAAATGGAAGTAGCACTTCAAGTCAAGAAAATAAAAAACCCCCAAACTCTCTGAACACAGCAATTCAAATAAAAGCGTTTCTGTGCATGCTCACTCTTTGTTGCAGCAACAAAATAGCGGATACGTTTGGTCTGCTTTTCTCTGGCAGCTACAGCTGTGGGTGCAGTTGCCAGCACGAGCTGCTCCAGAGAAAGCACTTCACCAGCTGAAGAGCAGAAAAGGTATCGTAAGATAAACCACAAAATAAAACTGGAACAAAACACAGCAGACTAAAATTCACGTGTCAGGTGAAAGTACGCTTTCTAAGGGTGGGTAAATAACACTGCAATGCTGAGTTCCCATCCCTTTGCTCATGTTGTCCAGTCACAAAAACCTACCTATTACACGACATTTTCACAAGGAAGTAGAGCAGAGTTACGGAGAATATTCATGGTTACAGCACTCGGTTCATGAAAACTCCATTTAATGAGTTGTACTTCACTGAAAATATAGAATTAGACTCCGGCATATGTGCAGTAATAGTGTCCCAGCTACAGTCAGCTATTAAATATTTAGTCCCAAACCTGTTACAGAGAAATGTTTTATTCCGGATTCACCTAACTGTAGCTCTAAAATCTTCTCGAGAAACTCACCTTTGATGGATCTCTTCTGTCAGACAGTGCTAACTAGGTTCAACCTGAACTGATTCTTGAAGTCACTGAGGTGGAAAATACATAGAACTGCTTTAATATTCTTGAGCTTGATTATAGGTTTGTAACTAGTCCTGCCACTTGACATGTAATGCAACTCCTTGCCACCACACTCCTGGTTTACATAATGAAAAAGGGTTAAATTTTCCTATGTCAAATAGCTGCATAATACTATGTGAAAAACTGGTTTGCAGGAAAAAAAGCAGGCATGCTTACAGGAATTTCCCTCCAACATTTCATTAAATCAACCACAGCAGCTGCAGTTAAAACCGTTACTTTCCAGGACAGTTATTGCAAACCCAACTGTAGACTTAGAACTCGGCATCATGATAGTTTTGGGTGTAAACCAATTTTAAGGATCCTCTTCCTGGGGAAGGAAAGGAAAAGAAAAAAGAGCATATGCAAACAAGTCTTTTTCCCTCTTTTAAATGCATTGAAGTTTCTCAACTCTTGCCAAGATCTTCTTTTAGTATCTTTCAGCTGATGTTACAGAAAGGTGAACAAAATAGCAAGAATTTCACGCACTCTGTACTGGGGACAGTCGGTCAAGTAATAATCAGCCAGGTTCCAGGATTTATTTGCAATAATCCTGGTTTCATGTCACTAATCACCAAATTAAAAAAAAAAAAGCTATCTGAAATACGTATTTCATGTATTTCCTAATCAAAGCAAGGATTTGCTGTTTGTTCAGAGTGGCACCCGATAAGATAGTCTGAGAACAGAACCAGGGAAAATTATTCCTGGAGGCTGGTGATTCACAGGTGAGCAGCAACAATATAGCGATAGGGAATGGAGAAGAGAAATGAGCTGAGGGCTTTGAGACACAGAAAGTAAAGCTTGAGGAGAGGGAAACAAAATATGTCCTCAGTGGGAATAAACAGAATTTCAGCAAAAGTGCTCTCGTGTTCCGGTGAAAAGACCTTGTCGGGGCAAAGCAATGAGACCCCAAGGCACATCAATTTCTGGCCACAAACCAACCACTAACTCAGCAGCCTGGAGCAAGCTGCTGCAGACGAGGGGAGTAGCACAAGTTCAAATGGCACCTTGGCAGCAGGCCTATAGAACTGGGTACAGGCACGTTGGATTATTTCCTCTGCTGCTTCTGGGAAGTTTGCAGTCCACACCACAGCTAGATTTAATGCTCAGGTTAGCTGGTTAGGGCTTATTGCTTCTGTCACAGGCCTCCTCCCTGCCACCCAGGCTGCCAGGATCACCAGGAACATCTGATAAACCGGACAGATGGCAGCAATGCAGGAACAGGCAGCAAGCTCCCAACCGGGAGCAAGAGCAGAGCTAACTTGAGTGTTTCTTGCACTGTGCTGCAAAAACTCAGGAGAGAATATGTGATGATTAACCTTTACTCAGAAGAACTTTGGGTGAGCTAGACCTACAGTAGTCAGAGCGGAGGAACCTAACTGGGACTCTTTCCAAATAAAGATAGGTTGTGGTAAAACAAGTATAGAAGCTGACAGGACAATGGGAATGCTGAAGAAAGGAGTTTAAGGAATTCCCAGGCAAGTAAAAAATTTCTTCAATAATGAATCATACATTGCTTGTTTTATACTACAGTATCTTGGATGGCTACAGAGTACCCCTGGCTGTACTAAGTAGCAGAGCCTCCGGATGCCTGCAATATGGACAACAGAAAGTAAAATTTAAAAAAAGTGAAAAAATCTCCCTTCAGACAGGCAAGTACTTTCCTGTTTAACATAGCTGATAATCTACCTAGCAGCACCCATCAAAGAACACTTCGATCACACACAAATCATAGAAACACGGGATTGTTTCCTCCACACAGACTGGCTCCCTTCATGTGCCATCAGTTACAGTTTAGGGTTAAAAATAAAACATCTCTTGGGCTTTTTCCACTTGTTTTTATACACATCTTCTTTCCTACCACAACAGCATCAAGATTTAGGATGCTTAAAGTTTATTCCAGCTTTAATTTTCTTCACAAATTCTCCATCTCCATAGCAAATTAAAGGAGCAGATGCATCCCTGGGAAGGTTTCCAGAGAGATTTTGAAGGAAGCGAGACATCCAATACCTCCTGAGCTGAGCTGGGGTGCCGGATCAATGGTAATACCACACAGCGGATCAAAGAGCAGCTTGGAATAAATACTGATGTGTAGAGTTGCGAAAGATGCTTAAGTTGCAGAGGGTTTCTGTACCTCCCCACGGACTCCTGCTGGAGATACAACCTGCTGATCCCCGTCTTTGATTATCACGCAGATCATCTACACTGCTTTATCCTCTGATGCAGCCGAATGCTCTGCTTTCCTGCAGCTCACGCTTACATTTCTGTTCAAAGATTAGGGAAAGCCTTTCAAAAGAATAAATACACATGTAAACTTTACATGACAAATATCGTTAAACCTGTATGTTAGCACCCGAAGTATTTTCTACAAAGACTTGGATTTTAATTTCTCTTTTACAGTATCCAAATAGCAAATCCTGATATTTCATCTCTGCTTTTCTGGGCACTGCCACAAAGGAAAATATCAGCTCTTTTCCTCTTAGTGCGAAGGCTAACTATTGCAGAGCCTTTCGAACATGAAGTTACTCATCTGTTCAGCTTATTGTATGTTCACGGGATAATGAGCATAAAAATGCATTTAGGAAAACTCAGTTATAAAATTAAGCTGACCATGGTACATCTGACTATGTCGAGTAAGTTCAGTCCTTTATTTGTAGGCAAAGAGTTTCAGGCAGGGATGGTGTTTGATCTCAGAGGGGGTGTGTGGAAGCTGATGGAGATGGCAGTGCTTCTAATATCTCTCTGTGTAATCACAGTGTTTAGAACAAAGCTGAGTAGAATTAGGTACATCAGGTAGAATATCACAAACATGCTCCAAATGCTACTAAATGACAATTTTACTAATGCAAACAAGCATGAGCTTAGAATAAGATGACAAACAAACTGTAATTTCTAATACATACCACAGTATCTTCAGTGGCCAAATGCCCTTTCCACAACGTGAATCTTTACTGATTATTGGAAAAAACACACTTCTTGAGAAGATTGGTTTGGATTTAATCATGTGAATAAAGCCTGTGAGGAAATCGTAAAATAAACTGTAATTCACTCATTTTGTTTCAGCTCTAGAATTTATTCTGGCTGAGAGATTGGCCCAGACAGCTTTGATTTCATGCTTGTAACTTTATATTTCCCTTAGTATGGAGTAAAACAACATTTTTTGTTGCTTTTGTTGAAGTTATTATTCCTGCATTATGATCAAAATTGCAAATACAAAGAGAATGGTTTCATTTGTAATAAAAGAAACATAAACCCCCATTTCTTTCCTAATTGTTATGTGTGAAACGTGTTCATACCCTCAAAAGTACAGTTCATTATACAGTAAAAAGCAATATTACTGAACTACATAGCTAGAGCCTTCAGCAGAGCCCTAAAGGCCGGATCTTGCAGCTCTACCACATTGCTGCTGAATTAATAAAATTAAGAGGGGGGAGGACATCACAAAAGGAAATGCTGCAGTTTCATTAGGAAGAAGAAGAGATTACCAGGCTCTTGTGCACTAAACTTCTAGAAGCGAGAGTTCTCATCCTGTTAAGGAGGATCTGCTGATCATGGTAATGGAGGTATAAATTTCAATGTAAAAAGTAATTTCAGTATCACGGGATTTCCCCATTCCACTGTGGATCAAAAGCAAGAGCTTCCTGACACTGAGAATGCATGTAAGCAAAGATTTGTTCCAAAATATGCATCATAGCCAGACATCAAGGCATTTAACTCCTTTACCCCAAAACAGCAGATCAGGCTAAGGGTGTAGATCCCGAGGCTCCCAGGCTTCCATCTCTCTCTAGTTTAGACCATCTCCAAAACGATTTAATTTTAATTCCCAACTAGATTTCCTGAAAACCGGAAAATATCTTATTCTGTGCAAGGTGAAGAAAACAACCAAGAAATACTTTGACCACATGTTTATTACTTACTGAAACCAGTGGAAATCAGCTTTTACCCCTAGATTTCATGTTTTCCTTCCAATAATTAGGGGGATAATAAAGATTGTTTTCTTCCAAGTTGTGTTTTTCAAAGGTTTTTCATTTTGATTTGGATTTGTTGAGCTTTGAGCTTCAAGATACCAAGTGCTCTCCAGCGTAAGCTCTCACCCACCAGAAATCAGCCTGTGGGAAGTATCTAGGGTTCGTACAAAGCAGAGTCATTCCCACCAAAGCTTCCCCTCCCCAGAGGGCCACAGCAGCGCTTACACTATCAGCCGCAAATCAACATCTTGTCAGGTGGGTGAAAGCAAAACTGTTTCTGGAAAACAGCCTTTCTGCTTTGGAAACCATGGCTGGACACTCACAGCGTATTTTAACACTTTAATAGAGTTACAGTGTTTGAGAAAACAGTTCATTACAGGATGTTACTGTATTAAGTCAAAGTTCGGCAACAGGAGTCCGGTTGGCTGTTTGTATTCTGAGCAACAAGGCAATGGCTCAGGAGATGCCATTCTCTTTGCTCACTCTGAAGGAAATGTGATTCTCTTTGCTACTCTAAAGGAAAATAGCATCTGCTGAAGAGGTTATCTGCAATCTCAAAGAAAAAAGTCACATTTTCCTTTTAATTCTCTTGTAAGCACTCATTTGCCAAAGACTAAGTAAGATCCAAGTATTGTTCACGCAGAGTCATCGTGAGGCAGAGGGTCAGACTAAGTGCTCTCCTGCAGCTACGTGGAGACAGCATGAAAAAGCCCTGCAGAGGTACTGCCGCAAGAAGCATCTGCTGATCTCTTTTGAATCATAATGTGTATTCAGAGCTGCATTTTCAGCTCAGAACTCACCACATGCAATTGTGGTACCCACATTTCCCCTTGGCCTGCTGCATTTGTAGTCTATACACAGCAAATTTGGAGCTACCTGGTTTTTTTCCTAGTTGTTCAGCAGCACAAATACAGACCGCAAGGAAAAGTTAAAGCTTCAAAAGGGTGTTGGGGCTTTTTTTGTTTGGCTTTTTTAAATTGTTATTAGTATTGTGTACGAGCCTCAGTCTGTGTTATTGATCTCAAGGTGGGAAGGCTCAGAATGGCAGAATAAGAGAAGTTGCTTTTTCGGTGCAACTGAGAATAACTTCATTTTGCAATGAGAGACATGGATACCAAAAGAAGCATTGAAAGGCATCACAACTTTGTCTCTGAAAAGAAAGGGGTTTGTCCCCTGTGGAATTTCACTATCCTCAAACGGGAAAAAAAAAATTTGAGCCAATTAAAAAAAAAGTCAGAAGACTTCAATAACACCAAAAGTAAACACAAGAAAATTTTGGGGAAGAGGGAAGCGGCATTTTAACTAAATGCAAACAGAACAACAACAACAAAAACTTTAAGAAGTTATTTTTTGTCTATCAAAACTAAGTAGTTTTTCCCTTATTACTTTCCTCTTGGACCCACATTTTTCTTTTGGCATCTGACACATCCGTTTAGCCCTGGCGGGCAGGGAGTAGGAAGTGGGGGTGGTTGAGCAGCAGAAGGACACAGCAGACTCAGGAAGTCCCATCACTTATTGCAGGACACAAACAGATGCCAAGTGGGTACAAAATCTACTTGCTAATAAATCCCTGCCTATCTTGTTTTAGGAAGTGCTTTAAAGCTGATGTTATCCACTGTCATTGCCTCCTGATACTGCAGGACTCAGGATACCCAAGGGAATGTGAGTGTTAAACTTAGAGTATCCTCACGTAGCTCATTTTATGCATTATTTGGAAGAAAACTTAATGAAGAGCTTTCCATCCACACAAAGACCAGGAGGTGCTTTCAGAGGTGCACTTCATTCCTGTGTATTCAGCCTCAACCAAAATTTTATCTCAGTTCCACTGATCGTTTTTTTCCCCAGGATCAGATATTTTACAAGATTAGCACTAAGCAGCTACACTTATCTTCATCTTAATGGCATTTCTGCCACCCTTCAAGGCAATTCACACTGTTTGTTCAGCATTAGTGATCCAGAAATCAAGCATGCCTTGCCCCCCCGCCGCAGAAGGGACTCTGGCTCTGGGGACGGTGTCGCACCTTGCCCTCTCCCCTCTGCACCGAGGAGCCACTGCCTTTCCCGGCACTCAGCCATCTGCTCTCCCACTGCTCCAGCAGCAGTGGAAAATTCCTTTTTGTCTGAAAGGTGAATTGCATGCTAAATCTAGATGACAGAATCAGGAAACATCTTAAAACAAATTAGCAAGACAGCAAAGCAGAGCAAGTTATAAATTGCATTAGCCATTCTAAGTGTCCCTCCGGCCTTGACTCTTGCTCTTTGCATTTAATCTTAGAGAAGAATAGTTACACTATTAGTGTCCTAATGCTTTTTTTGCTTCTTTTAGGAGCAGAATTTTCTGGGCGGTGGATTTTAAGCCAGATTTGATGGCATGACCCATTCTAAACTCCAGTAGGACCCACAGCATTGAAATTATTTGCAGAGATAAATCCAGGTACAGCTACAGCCCTGTGTGCAGTATCTTCCAGAAAAATACACCCACCCGCCAGGACACAGATGAAGTCCTTCGCTCCTGTTTTTGTTCCTCTGGGTTTGCAGACTGATTATTTGTAGTTGTCTTTTAAATGTGCATGTGATTTTGATTCTGTTTTCTCCAGTGCTGCCTCTTCTCCTGCCTTCCTCAAATTATTTTCCTAACTTTGTTTGCTGGACACAAATACCCTTCCCGTTCTACTGTAGCTACAGAAAAACCCTCCACGGATTCAATGAAGTATCTAACAAAGTGTGATGACACAATGACAAGAACTTCAACAACAATCACCTCTCAACACCAAATCAGCAGCACAAAAGGAAGACAATGCAACTCCAAATGAAATCTTCCATGAAAATGAAGATCTTTTTAAGGTGTAAGCTTTGTCTCATGAACTGGAAACTGGTAATTTGATCTTTTACTGCCACCCTCAATTCAAGATGAAAGACGTCTTTGAGATTCTTCCTATGCTGGGACTGCTGAGGGACTTGTGTGATCTGCTCCTGCCCGACTTGAACTCGAGCATTACTGCAACAAGAATGATGCTGAAAAGATTGAAAGACACTCTTGTCACTTGAGTCAGCTTGCACTTTGTCAGCAGCCATATGAAGGCACCAAGGACACTTTGTTCCTGAAAAAATTAATTGCAAACTGCATTTATCAGTGTATTTGAAATTGTTTTCTGGGTTTTTCATTTTGTTTTGTTTTTTTATCTGGAGATGCTATTTTCAACCAAACTTTAAAAGAATTGTGAGGACTCTCCCTGATGTTCCCCCAGCCATAAAGTCTGAAGTCTTAATAACTCAAAGACAAGGTTCTTGGAAATCTGAACACAAAAATAGTGCCACAGAGAGGACACTCTCCCTTCACTTCTCATCAGTGAGGTCTCCATTTGCTGTGCAATCAGAGGCAAAAATAATAATTCTTCTGCACCTCCAATCTGCATGAAGATACAGTTCAATACAGAACAAATACAGAGTTTCAGTGTTAAATCCCATGTAAGTCCTCAAGAAATTGATTTTCAATGGCCCCCACAGCCACATGCACAATCCAAACCTCTTAAGAAATTACACCCTTGCACCTCTTAAACAACTGGATGGATTTCAGAGCTGTAAATATCCTGGAAACGGCCATTACAAGAACAATAAAACAATGATGTGCTCAGAAACAATCTTCTTCCTGATCCAGCTAACTTTGAAATACTGAAATTCCATACCAAGGATTACAATATTATCCTGTGGGATTGATTGTCAGAACTGCTTAATACTAGCAGTGAAATAAGGAAATATCTTTTATTCTAGAAGAAAACTTCATGTTAGAGTTAAGCCACTTTTAAGATAGAAATCCCATATATTTTCATGCTCCACTTCCTTCAGCTGTGTTTGTTGTATAAATACAGCATTGGAATAAACACTAAGAGTTTATCCTCTGACTTTCACTATAGATCTGTCTAATGAAACATAATGGAGCATGACTAACAGCACAAACAAACATTTTCCTGTTAGGAGTTTCTTTTTGTGGCTATGGCTTCCACAGGTAGAGGATGTTCCCAGTCGCCCTAGAGTGCTTTTTCAAACCCTAGCCTGTACCTCTCTTTAAAGGCAGTCTTTTTTTCTACTCAGTTGCCACAGTGCTAAATATTGTATTCATTTAAGTACAGTCATACTACTATCGAATCATACATACATAGAAAATGAACTCCTGCCTTTAGGCTAAAAGCTCTCATCTCTGCATCTGTGTAAGGAATAGGAGTGGACCATGGTTTTGCTTAGGCAAGTCTGATTGCACCACAGTGGTCCCAGTTCTTGCTCGGGTGATGCTTCAAGTGGCAGGGTCTCATACTCAGACTGAAAATATTTCAGTCCAGTTTGGCAAAGATTGAGAAATTGATTTAAATTTCTACATGCCTCACACCTTGAAATAAATACACATCCAAAAAAAAAAAAATCAGGTTTGTACCTGTCTTTATAGCTGCCAATGCTGAAGAAGTAAATTTGTAAGCCCAGATTGTGGGAGATGGAATAAATTGCATGAAGAGGAGACGCTGGAATAATGAATGTCTAGCTGAAACAGCCAGAGATTTCAGTATCCGTGCAGCAGAACGTGGTAATCAAAAGCAAAGGACATTCCTTAAATATCCAGGTTAAATTGATGTTGGAAAATATCTACCTCCTGATTTGCTATCCATATTGTCATACCATACAGCTATGAATAGCGGTGGAACTAAGAAAAGCCACAACTAGGTGGATGTTTTCCCTAAGGATCAACTTGTTCTTGCTCCAAAGAGCATCCAACCGTTTCTGCTCCCAGTGCAGAGCTACGCAGAGCTTGGGAGTAAATGCAGGTAGAGGTAGATTAGAAGGACTTGGAAATAATTTTAAAGAAACTCTTACTTTACATTTAATATGAGGTGGAAGAGGGAGCAAGCGTGAGTCTACAAAGGGAGCAGCAGCTTTGTAGCTGTAGACAGCGGAAGACTTGATTATTCAAAGCCAGACCAGAAAGATGTTTGGGGAAAAAAGAACCATAAAATTGCAGAAGGTGAAAAAAAATGGAATCAGAGGTAGGAAGGGCAGTTTGGGCAGTTCTTGGAGATACACTGAAGACTTTTACCGATCTTGGAGTTCAAGAGGAAGGAGGTAGAAAGAGGCACTGCCAGCTCACACTGAAGAGCACAACACTAAAACAGGGTTCATGGGCTGTGACCAGCAAGACTGCCTTTCTCATCTCCTAAACGCACCATAAGACACCGCTCAGCATTGTCCATAAGAAACATGTTTGTTAGCAGTTCAGCTTCTGTATACCCATCGTGGCTAATTCAGCCGAGGCTTTCTTCTGGGGCAGTGAGTTAGTTTATTGTATATTTGCCTTCCATCTGTGAAAATTGCTTTGGAATTTGATGTTTAAAACAAGACTTGTTTTCAGAATCACATCCACCCACACAGCACACACTGAGTTTGCCAACAATTAACCAGTCAATCTGTCTGTAAAATAATGAAATACATTTTTAAGGCCCTTATATTTAAATGAAAAAATTACAGACTAAACAGCGGGAATTTTTTGCCATGTACCAGACACTTCTTTGTGGACAACATGACCTATGCCTTCTCAGGATCAAATATACGGAAGTTGTGGTTAAGGCTTTAGAGCAAAGCGCTTGCTTTCATAGTCACTCTTAAATATCTCAGAAAGTAACATTCTTTCCAAAAGCGCTCAGTGAGTTTGAACAATATTATGCTTCTGTTGGCAACCTGACACATGGGAGCTTCCAAACATAATGGACCTGTGGCTTTTGGATCCTGCCCATTCGCTTTTGTGTAAATTTCCAAACGTGTAACTTTAAGAACCTAATCAAATTAAATTCCATCTGAGTTATCAGCCATCACACACATTGGGCCAAGACATTTCCTTAAACACATTCTGCATTACAGGTTTTAGCTGCAACACAGCTAGAGAGAGAGCAGCTGATGGATCCATATCAGATTCCAGGAGGTATCATCACACAGGATGGTGTTTGCAGAATACATAGTGCTGTAAACTTGTTACCATGGCTGCTCGCTTTTGGATCATTCTTACATTTACTTTATTCAACTTCTTTTTTGACATTTGCACTTCTTGACTCTATGCCTGAATAAATCACTCTGCCCTTTCCAGTTGCTGTAACTAATCACCTTCCTGCAACACTGCAGAAGAGATCCTGAAAGTGTTTAAAAAGCTTCAAAACTAGACATTTTGAGAATACTGTAGGTGATCTTAAAAAAAAAATAAAAAATCACAACAACACGACCACAGTTGCAGCATGCTTGTAATTCTGTGCTGTAGATATCCCTGGGATGAAGGGCTGGTCCCTCAAGGTGCTAAGCATCTGGCTGTAATTAAGCATTTCATAGCCTCAGGGTACAGAAGATAAGCAGAGTTAGTCTCACTCATCCCCTTGCACCACACACATGCTCAGGAGTTGGGGTGCATTGGAATGAGATTACGAGATCATTACATGATTCAGTGGTATCAGCTCAAATTATTGTTAGAAATAGCACAAAGCAGTGATCATACATTTTTAGCAGTTCTCATATTCAGGATGGCAAAATGTCATCCTAATCTTCCTAGCACACAAAGTGCATCATTATACAGCTTGGACGGCTCTGAATTGCTTCAATTAAAATTGGTTTTTATGTTTACTATAACCCCTGAATTACTGATGACTGTTTTATTCAAATAATTTGTTAGTTCCCCAACAGCATGTGGGCACAAGTGTGCAAGACAGATCACACCCGCAACACTGCCAAGCAGAATTTTGCCTGGTACATTTTATTTCTGAAGGCTGAAATGTACTGTACTAAGAGAAGAACAGTCCTAATTCCAAAATGTGCAAAAGCATCACATCGTAAATTAATGATCTGTAATATCATACTATGAATTCTTCATTTCTCTTCTTTCTTTCTCCACACAATATTTATCTGGTTAATAAATAAATAAATAAGAATAAATGCAAGCAGAGTGGGGAGCTGTATGTTTTGACAAACTTTCATGACCTCTTGCCATTGAAATTTACATGTAAATGTTTCCTAAACTCCTTATTCAATTGAGAAAATGAATTAACATTATGAAAGTAAACATAACCTTTCCAGAAAGGATGACCCCAAAGAAAAGGAAAAAACTCGTAACATTATACAGTCAAAATTACATTTGGAATGGAATTTTCATTTATACAGTGTACCCTAGCTGAAAGTCAGGTCTTGTGTGTCAGGAATACACACAACATAAGCAACAAGACAAAAGTTATATATCCAGTGTAGGGCGAAGGTCTCCCTTAAGGCACGCTGAATTCTGAACGAAGCCAATCTGCACGTTATGAGCAAGCAAATATTACACAAAACCGTCCTCGGAGATATTAGGCAAATCGCTCCCCATAAAAATATCTTCCAGTCATAATGCGCTTTCTGCTAGGTCACAGTGCCTGAAAGCATAATGTTTTCATTCTTTGTGGAAGAAAAAGGCATCTTTGGTCTAATAGGTTTGCAGCTGGGGCAAACCGGAGCAATCCCACTGAAGTCAGGGGAGATGCTTCACCTCATGACCTCATGGTGCCTCTACTGGTGCCAAGCAAGCCAGAAGATCTGCACTGAGCCCTGTCCTGCTTCTAATTAAGTGCTACCCCGCATCCGAAGTATTCTTGGTTGTTTTGGATTTTTTATAGACAATGCTCCTGTTTAAATCCCACCTTCCTCATGCCAGAAGAGATTAAAATTTTCTCATCTAGGTGCAAAGTGCACTGATCTGCTTAAAGTTTATGCCAGTTCTGTGCTACCAAGAGCAGTGCAAGTTGTGTGGGAGGAAGGAAGCTCTAGTGGAGAAACAAGCAACTTTCACATTGGTTTAAAGAAGCTCACAATACCTACAAAATAGGTTGCTCACCACTTTGTTTTTCATTGAAAACCCAGATGCTTTTAAACTTCCACGATCTAGATATGTGTCCTGATTTCTTTCTCAAGCTCTGAGCAAGAAACCTGCAGTTTGATGATTTTCAGCTCAGCTTGCAGATTCTCAAGAGCTTTGACGAATTCTCAGTGCCTTGATTTCCACTGTCTTGGATGCCAGGAGGAAGCAAAATCCTTAACAAGTTTAGGTAGTCATAACTGCTTCATTTCTGAGGAGCATAACCCCACTAAGACACCCAGCTCACAGAGCAGTGAAACTTGACTATCATCCACACACGTTGCTTTCAGAACACTAGGTGGAAGTCCCTTTGATCAAAAATGTAGTTGGAGCACAATTTTCCAAATATTCAGTTCCCACCAAAATCCAAACTCTACCCACTAGCTTTAAAGAACACGGATTTAAGCCATCACTGAACATTTCTACTTCAAATTTGGATTTTCAGACTAGCTCCGTGCGGGCATCACTTCCTAAACGAAAAAGACATAGGCAAATCAGGTCTGACTAAATGTAGAGCTGCTAGAATTGACTTAAAACAATACTCAAACCTTTGCTGAGCTTTGAACAGTGTGTTTTCAATTACTTTGCTATTTTTCCTCGCCTTCCAAATGCTGGGTGCTGGGAGCTGGACTGCCACAAGTGTTGTTTCCATGGCATTTCCAGTCTGACTGGAAGCCAGGAACATTAGAAAGCTCATGAGACAGTCTGTTTTCAGGAGTTCTCAAGCAAATTTTGGCTGATCCAGGATGTTTTGATGATTTCAGAGAAGCATCCAAACTGGGGCATAACTCATAGCCAAGCTAAGACAAAACCTTAGAGAAGTTTGCCTCCAACGAGATACGATTTGAGGAAGGCAGGGCTGGGAAAATATCTTCCGTGGTTCATTAAAAGCATTTAAAGGCAGGTAGTTACTACTACTAGAGCTCTACTGCATAGTGTGGACACTGAGCCAGTCTGGGGAGCCTAAACATCTTCTTTAGCGCTTCCCTATTTCATGGCTCAGCCAAGCAAGAGCCATGAGACATCAGGGACCACCACACACACACCTGACATGGACACTGCTCACTTGATGTCAAGATTAGACATATACAACTCTCTTTTCATCATCACTCTCCAATAACCAAAGTCCATCCGAAAGGTCAGAGGGTCCCTGCTGGAGAATAGCTACCAACAGCTTTCTATCGCTGTTCGCCCCACCGCCTGGCTCAGGGGCATGCAGACAGCTGGCAGCTCTTCCTCAAATCTCTAAAACACCTACTAGCTCAATATGATATGCATCCTTCTTTTCTGACCCCCAAGACTGTTTCTTTTCGTCAGGGAAGAGATGCTCATTCTGCACAGAAAGCATACAACTTCAAATACAGATTCTTCTGCATGTTCTTGGTGGAAGCATAACGGCCTGCTATCACTAGTGCCTCAACAAACGGGGCGGGGGGGAAAGCCCCAAACAAATAAAACCCTGAATGCATGCCTTTACCCTTGTCTCTGTGGAGTACTGAGTTCATCATTTTCTGTAAATCACAGAGAAGATGAATGCTAAGTATGATTCCAACTTCTCAGTGCAGATATAACAAACTATTTCCTGGCTCCAAATCTCAATCAAACACCATGCAAGAAAATACATATGCATGTTTGTATTTCTTATTTGATCAATGTCAACATTGTTTCCATTTTTTATTTCAAAAGAAACTAAGAAAACACATTTTTAAAATTCACTGCCAAGAGTAGATGCAGCTACAAGACCAAACTCCCAACTGATTGCATTATTCAGGGTCACTGCAGCAAATTCAGGGTCTCAGCTATTTTAGTTACTTTTTCAGAAATCAGACACAGTATTTTACCAGATCTTCAGTTTTCTTAGCTGCACCACAGATCCCAAAGAGACCTCAGCTCAGTTTGTTTTTCATTCTGCTGCATATAAAACCCCTGGCTTTTGCTGTATGTGCTACTTCACTCTGCATTTGAATTTCTTGCGTTCAGAGATGGCCCTTCTTTCCTGAATGGGCTTCCAAGCTCATAAAACAGGCTAATCCTTTCATAGAAATGAATTGATTTTAAGAGCACACTCGTAGTTTGGAAGAACAAGTGGGCTTTAGAGCAATAGTCTCTGCTAATGCTTCGTGAGCTGAGCAGCGAGCTGAATTTTGCTGAGTCTAATCCGTGGTTACACATCACAAGGTAGAGCTGCAGATCTCACACAGCATGACTCCTTTGTCAAAACAATCCTTTGCTGCAAAAGTCTCTTCCGCGGGAGCTCTGCAGGGCTCTGAGTACTTTGACATTTCAATCAAGTTCTCTCTGTTCACAACCTGTTTTTGCCTCTCTGTGCTAAGCCGGTTAGCTCTGGTACTAGCTCAGTACTGCTCCACCAGCTCCCCCAGACTGCGGCCGTTCCCAATTCCCCAGCAATACCAGTGCACAACCAAAGGCAGTTTGGAAGATGTTTCAAGGGAACAATCCAACATTTTGCATGAGTCTCCTTACTTTTCTTCAAATATAACATACAACTTGTTCGATGCTTCATAATCTGTGTGCAAGAATTACTGAGAAAATAGATTTTCAACATGAAATCTAGTTAATTAATCTATTAATCTAATAATTGGGTTGTCTAGCAGAACAATGTCACGCAGTTCAGAACTAATGAATGAGGAATAGTGCTCATTGTTTACAAGACGAGCAGTGAAGACACTGCAAATGTCAGAGTTTTTTTAAATCTGTAGAGTATGATGCTCCCTGGGAAGCCACAGTTTATAACCGAAGACTGAAATTCATATAATCCATTAAGTCCTTTGGAGGTTTTTTGCCTTGATTTGTTATTACTTCATTCAAGCTGGATTCTTAATGAACTGTTTTACAATAACTAAACAAACACAGAGAGGTAATAAAATAGATTAATTTGGTCATAAGGTTTCTTCGATTGGCACCATTGATTACTCAGAGCTATCATTAGCAAGCACTTTTTTCCCCACTAAAAAATCACGTAATTGTGGCGAAGGCACCCACAGCAGTAGCTCTCCAGAAAGCGTGGATTTCGTGCAGTGAAGTTTTGCCTGGCACTCTGACTGACCACATTACTGACCAGTTCAATGTCCCTTGGGGAGGTATCGCTGCACAGCAGATCCCCGGGCACTGCAGAGCACACGCTAAGGCTACTTGAAACCATCAAATACAAGAGCTTGCCCCAAAGCTAGGGTTCTTTTGCTAGGTCCTTGATGAGAGACAGTGCTAAACTCAGGGGCAGCCCCTTCATTAGAAGGAAATTAACCAAATTCGTATATCAAAAATTGATACCAAAACCTTGAAGCATCCATAAGAAATTATCCCTTTCTGATTGCAGAAGTCCACCTCTGAATGAGTAACTCTTTTTCAGTTACTCCTAGAGAAAGAACTCAAGTGTTATCAGTTCTGGAACATTTCTTCCATACAATGAGGTATATAAAGTTTGTCTATATAAGCTATACACTTATTTACATGAGTAGAGATGTAGTAAAGTGAGACCGAGTAAACAAATTCAAGCTGGAGGAAATCAGCCTTAATTCCTTATTAATTTTCTGGAGGTACAATAGTTCCATCTGTTTTCCCTCTGCTTTCCATTCCCACAACATCACATTCTGCACAACAAAGTGATGGTTTTTATCTTAACCGTGCTTCAAGACAGCTGAAGACATGGAAAGAAAAGACCAAACCTGAAGATTAGAATGTAAGATAGTTTCAAAAGAAAAAAATGGGATACTTTTTTCTCCATTGCATGTTCTTGACTGCCAACACTGGGATGAGGCTTCTCAATGGAAAATTCTTAGTTCATATGATGATCAATTTTTCCTCTTTTTCTCTTGTTTGTCACAGTCCTGAGTGAGTTGCTCTGTTATTTCTCCTTTATTTAAGATCTAGGATGGCTTAAGTAAGACAGATAGTCTGTTTTCAGTGCTGTGGCATCCATCTGTGTATAAATAATGAGTGTCACAGACAGACTGATTAACAGTAATTTTACATTGTGGGAAGAGGCTAGAAAGGAGGGTGTTGTGTGGAATATTTATTAATGAAGTACAGTCAGCACCACACAATGAATAAGGACTCTGGGGGAAAGAGAAGGAGAGAGAGAAAGGGAAAATGGTGTCCAAGAGCTCCAGAGAGCATGGGAAGAAGGTGGCCTTGCAAAGCAGTACAAAGGAAGAAGAACATGAATGGAAGGCCATGAGAAGTGAGCAAGAGAGTTATATAAACTTCATTCTTGAGCGCAAAGGGCCTCTGATTAACTCTCTAATACAAGTAAAGAACAGAGATGATCAGAGTGATGCGTCACTGGCAAAAGAGTAGTATATGTGTCATGGGGCAATCTTTATCCTGAGCTGAACTGAGTGAATGCACAGGCTCTCTCTATCGGTAGAGCCATAGTCTGAATCTCATTCACTCACTCCAACCTGCCATTCAGACCCTAAATCATCGTTCTCAGATTAGAGGTCTGCCAATCCCAGCACCCACTGGGATTTCCCCGCTATCGGTATCAGGTTCTAATGATGCCTTCCAAAACATCCTCGGCTGAAGTACCCGAAGTCTCAGATGAACCATACAGGAATTTCAATATCTATAGCCAGAGCGCATGGATTTCTAGTAATCTTTGCTATTCGTTTACCCATTCCTGACAAATAAAATGCAAGAAGTTTGCCAGATTCAAAACGACCTCTAAGACAGTCATGCTTGCAGCAGTTGACACTTCTTTTCATGGTTAAGAACCAGAGCACGCAGCAGTTCACCTCTAAGGACAAACACTTGTCACAGACAAGTTTAGCCATTCACTAATAGCTTCTAAAATTCACAGCAAATCGAAAGGAAGAAAACCCCCACAATTTTGCCATGCGTATGTTAAAGCTGAGAGCACACTTTGAGAGTCATTCTAACACAAAGAAAAGAAAAAGGAGCAAAACAGACCTATCGATCCACACATGGGACAACTTATTGCCTAAATAGGTTATATGGTTGTCCTTCATCAAAACAAATAAACACATAGATACATAATAAAAATAAATAAAAGCTGTTTTTATTTTTCCTTATAGTATTTGTTTCCCTACTAGGATTCTTTAGACATGGCAGAAATAACCTTGGTGTCTTTTTCTTTGAAACCTGGAAAGTTATGTTCTAGGTGCACATGCTCATCACTGCCCGTTCTTACCAAGTCAGTACTAGTGAAATAGTTGTATATAATACCTTGGTTTTAACTACTTTCTCCTGGAACTAATAAAGAGCAGAATCCCCTGTGAAACCCCACTGCGTCAAACAGAAACTCAGAACCAGTCTGAGACCTTCATTTCCTATTCCCGGTCACATGCTCATCCACTAACTAAACCTGATTTTAGTCCCTTCGCTATCCTTATCTCTTGTTAGGAAAATAGTAATTTTTTTCCTGTTACTCCTCGAAGTCATAAAAAATTAGTATAATTGCAATCCAGTTATCATGTTTTTCTCAAAACCCCACGCTTCCTCATTCAAGATACAATAGAGAATATTTGTAGTTACTTCTTGCTGTTGTTGTGTTGGCTTGTGTATCAATTACTACCCCGAGGAAGATATACAGAGCTCAGCTGGAAAAAAGCGTAATGGATTTTATCAATCTACTTTCAAGGTTATTTGTCTTTCTGCTTATGCTTCTCAAAGATTTTTATTTTCAATTTCTTCTTTGTCTCTATGCCCATACAATATGACTTTTTTTTCTTTAAATCATGAATAACTGCCTTAGTGGTATGTAAATCCAGGGGAAAACCTCATTTGCAGTATATAATTTCTATTTCCAGTGACTAGTCCTGTCAATCAACTGGTCTCAGGTTCTAGAAAAAGTATGTCAGAAACTGCATTTTCCTTGCTGTTACCTATAATCAGTGTGAAAGGAGAAAGCACTTTATTTCATCTACAGTTGTGTCATATAAAAAAAAAGTATTAAACCTCACCAAGATTCATGAACTGCAGATAAGGCAAAGCCTTGATAATTTCTCAGCATCAAGTCTTTCTGCATCACATTTTTTTTACACTATCAGTTTGCAGCTACCAAGGTAGATAGATGATCAAAGAGGCCATATGCAGCGACAGTCCCTTACAAGTAGATAAAATATGATGAGAGAAAAGCAGAGTATTTTCACTCCCTCTTTGCTGCTGTTTGGCCTTTTGTGCAGCGCAGGATGTTCTTCCAGAAAAAACTGCTCACATTCAGCACCATCTTCCTGTGAGGCTTTTTCTGCCCTAGATAAGGACCTTCTCCTCTGAAATTCAGAACACCATTAATATGATTTTTGAAAAATGCTCTGTTATAGGCGTTTAAAGGTCAAGATCTCTCTGTTAGATGTAGTAAACTGTACAGAAAGTTGTCCACTTTAGGATAGCCTAAGGAGGGCTCATGTCATGCCATAGTATTAACTGGGGAACCAGAGTGGGAACTAGGGAGGGAAGAAATTACATCTACAAAGACCCATAACATTAGTACTCTTGAAGTCATTCCCCAGGACGTGCCTGTGCTATTTCAGCCCATGAGCTGCAATGCCAGCACCCTCCCGTAGGCACGAGTTCAGATACAGGTCATCCCTGGGCAGTTCTGCATGCCAGCTCTCCCAAACCACCACAGATGATGCCCACAAGCACAACAGACTCAGCACTTATTTTTCCTTTCTGTCTATTTTCATTATTA
>NW_010420151.1:727-2194 GCF_000710305.1 Buceros rhinoceros silvestris | reverse complement strand
GCCATTGCAATTGCATATGACTATAATGTTTACTCTATTTGAATGTATGTTGACATATTTGTTTTTGGTTGAGTAAATCTATCCTCGGAAGAGATTTGGTGTTCCTGCTCTAGAACAAAATATGCACAAAGTACACCCAGTCAACATGGGTCCTATTTTCCTCTCTCTTTTTTGTGAGCTATAGGTGCTTCAGAAGGAGTGCTTATGAAAAATGTATTCACAAAAGATAAAAAACTGTCAGCTTGTAACCTCAGTGATGCATCCACAACTTCTGTGGAAGTCATGAGACTGTTACACTCAAACAGCAAATATGATTAGGTGGCCCAGATGATTTGGAAGAAGTTTCAAACAAATTGCACAAAGCTGCAAAACCAGAGCAATGTCTTTTGTGACTAAGGCTTGAAAAATGTTTTTAGGATACTGATATTTTGTGAGGACTTGGGGACAAAAGGCTCAGGGCTGGTACAAAACAGGCTGGGGAACTGGCGGATGTAAAAGAAAGGGTGGCGGGATCAAAGCAGCACACCAGGAAAATCATATTGCGAAGTCATCCCAGACAGGTATGCAGAGGCAGAGTCTGTGTGAGAATATCTGAGGGAAAACACTAAGGTGATTGAGAAGTGAGGTAGTGAGACCCTGGGTGAAATTTTTTGTTATGACAGAGGACATGAAATGCCATGTCTTTGAGAAGTTATGAAGAAACAAATATTTGAGAATTAAGCACACTCCGGTAAATGAATCTAGTGGAAAACCTACTCAAGCAGAAGTTTCCCAGACGGCAGTGACTTGCAGGATAGTTCGCTACTGTTAGGCATAATCAAGCAGAAATGATTCAGAGTGAGGACTTGGAGAAGCAGTTTTTTAGCCCTGCTGTGCCTGAGTTGATAGCTATGATGAAGTGTTGGAGACTGTCTGAGACTTTACACTGAGCAGGAGGCAATCTGAGAGACCTATCTGTACAGATTGTCAGCACACAGATGGAAATGGAATTTGTGTATAAAATAATCCAAGGAGGTGTGTAGCAGAAGAAAGAGGCCATAACCAGAGGCAAGTAGAACTGAAATGTGGAGGGAAAAAATTAAAGAATTAAGGTTCACATGGGGAGAACCATTCAGATTATAGATAGGGCCGCTGAGGAGGACAATGTTAAGAATGTCACGATCCAACAAGACTTATGGAAGAACATGTGTCGAGGTCACCAAAGCCTAAAGGAAGGTGTGAATTCAGTATCAGTTGTGAGGTTTGGATAAGAATACTTGGTCAATTTGGGGACGCAGTAGAATATATAAAGAACAGGAATTGGGTTACTGTTAATTTCCTCTGGCAGGAAAAGATGGATAAAGGAGCAGTTAAGAAGGGAAGAGGGACATCAAGATTTTTGGCAGCAGAATGTTGCTGAGCTTATTTGTAATGTACAGCTGAAGTCACGAGGCAAGGGGGCCTCCCTGGGGCTTGGAGGGAACCGCT
>NW_010420151.1:0-654 GCF_000710305.1 Buceros rhinoceros silvestris | reverse complement strand
CTCTAATCTCATCTCAAGGATGAAGAAGAAAGTGAGCTGGTTGCTAGCACTGAGGCAGATGTTGAGACAGAAGGAGCTTTTTGATGTCTGTATAGGAAAGAGACAAAAAAAAAATTATTTCTGTGATAGTTCTGTGAGAAGAAAAACTAAAAATGTAAGTAGAAAACAAAGACATCTCCAAAGAAGTCTCTGAAAAAGGAGCCTCCAAAACAAGATGCACAGATTTGGAGAGAAAATTGAAAATGGCAGGTGGTGTATTGTATACACCTCTCAGTGGAACACCACAAGATGTGTGCCTTACATGAAGTCAGCCTGGACAGCCTGGATGTTCATTTAGCGTCTGGCACTGTCTCCCGTCCAGAGCCTGAAATTTCTGACAATGCTTGGGGAGCCACTCTTAAGAGCAACTCTCTTTCAATTCTGTGAATGTTATATATACCAAAAGTGAAAAATAGGTTTCTGGATGGCATGAGAAAAGTATGAAAAAGAAATGGACTTTACAGCTGTTTATTATTAACACTATCTTTAGGAGTGTTTATAAGCTGTAAAACATAACATGCCAACATTAAGTCATTTATAATCAAGGTTTTATTTCAAGATTCCTTTAGAAAAACCCATAAAAATTCTTACACCAAATATGAATAATAGGCTTTT
>NW_010420150.1:0-5517 GCF_000710305.1 Buceros rhinoceros silvestris | reverse complement strand
GTTCCTCCATGTTGAACCCAGGACAAGGCTGCAGCAGATTTCCCACCTTCTGCACCCCCATTGAGCGTTCTTAACACTGTGTTGCAAGTGACAAGATTATTTTGGAGAGCTTTTAATACCAAGGCACCATCTGGTTCCTGCAGAGGAGTATCCAGTCTTAAGAACTGCGTCACCTCAGAGTAACTTTTCCAAAATGGCCACCTCAAGGAACTAAATTTTGCAGGTGTACTCAGCAATGGGAAAATCAAATTTGTTGCAACAGACTTCACGGAATACCAGGTTGTTGTCAAAGCCCAGAAGATGCTTGATCTCTTTGGGCAAACATAAACTGTGCACGAAGACATGTTTTTTTCTGACAGTGGCAAATTAACGAATTGTGTCTCTGGCCCACTCTGACTTGTGGGCTTAGAAGAGAGTGAAACAACCTGATGATTTCGTTTGAAACACACAAAGGCAGCTTTTCAGCTAGTCTGAACTCAAGTTAGTAGAACAACTCCAGTGTATCCCCCCCGGGGAATCTGACCCACGGTTCTGACTTCTGTACCTCTCTTGAATGAGACTTCAAAAAGTCATCTTCTGTTCTGACAGAATCTGCATCAGCCTAATCCAGCTGTGCTGCTATAATCGATGTTATTCCCCACGAGAAGCAACTCATTAAGAAATGAGGGATCCTGCGTGAGCGCCGGAGGGAACCATTAATGCTGCGGAAGTTCAGGTAATTTCGCACAGCGAGGATGTGAGCAGGGGGGAGTGAAGACCCCTGCCTGGTACCCCTGCACAATACCTTGTGTCACACCGCCCCCTCAAGGTATGTCTGCAGCAGTGTTGGGGACACGCTTTGAAGGGAGCCGGGCCTGCCCACGTCCTTCGGTCTTACGTCCTCAGTACCGTCACACGTGCTTGCTCTGGGCATTTGCCTAGTTTTAAATTTTTGTCCTTCGTGTTAGGCATCTTGCCTTTTAGAGAAGAATCTTGAACCTTGTACTGGGAGTTGCTTGTGGTGCTGTGCTCAAACACTGAAAAAGTGCATGACCTTTATTTTCAGAGGACGTACAGGAAATGGAAACAGATTTGTTAATGAGACAACGTGCTGCCGGAAAAGTGCCTGTGGTCTTTAACGTGCTGCAGCATACTTTCCTACAGAGATGCAAGCAGCTAAGCGTCTGTCCGCTGCAGAGATGGCGTATAACTCACAGAGCCGCTAGGCCAGCCTCTAGTAAACGTTTTAATAAGCTGAGACCTTGTATTATAGCTTACCTGTATTTTAATATTTTCCGGTGATATTTTCCATGCCAGCTGTCTGTCTCAGAGTTGTATCTGCACCGAGTAAAGAATTAATTTGCTTGTGGTGGGTTTCTGTGTAGCCCTCATTGCTACCACCATCATACGCGAACGTTTCGCTTTCACACCTTTGGGAAATAAGAGAAGAAAGCCCAATCCATCAGGTTTCTACTACATCTGGATTGGCTCGTAGGGTTTTCAGAGTGTTTGCTGCTTTATGTGTTCACAGCAAAAGGCTTGCTAATATCCTTTTCAGTTGAGTGTTCAGGGCATCTGCCCACCTCATTCCACACAGTCTGAGCTACCACTTAGAAATGAAACATGCTGTAGGAGATGATATTCTATCTTTATGTATTTAATCTAGGAACTGAAGGTGGATGTTTAGCCCTAGAGATAAGAAGTCTCCAACATGTGTGCTCTGGACAGAGCTGGCCTCTTCAGCAGTAGCTGAGAACAAGGTTAGACTTCTAACTTATGCAAACGGGTCTACTTAGTAAAAAAAATGGTTTAAATAACTTGCTGAGTGACATGCAAGAATTGTCTGGCAAACACTGAATTAGAATCTAGTTCTTCAGCTTAGCATTTATTCTACTCCTCCAGCATCGTCCCTTTTTCATGCCATGCTCTCTTATTTCTACAGCAAATGAGGAAGTCATCTGAGGCAACAATCTGCTTCACTTGATCCAGAGAGATGTTCTTCTAGTTATTTTTTAAGGAAGCCAAGATCACATGGAAAATTCTGCTGTTGCATCATTAGACCCTGTCATCATACAGACACAAGGGAGGCAAGTTAATGTTTTCAAATACTTAAGAACACAGGTTTTATTTCTGAGAAACATAGCAGAACTCAAGAACCCTCCAGGCAAAATTCCCCACTGTATATTGTTAGTTTATATGCAAAATACCAATACGGGGCCAAATTCTAAGCTCAAATGCTCGCAGATGGAGCCTGTAGCATAGATGGGTGACTACGTATATCCCACAAGAGGATATTGCTTGGAATATTTCTGTCGTAGTAAAGACAATGATGTGCTAAATTAAATAGAAACGTATAATGCTAATTCACAGGCTCCTGTTCTGTACTGATTGCACCCCTTATAAGCATGCCTGTAGGATTTATCTTAGCGATCGTCTTAATTACTCTGGTCTGAGGATGGATAGGAGAAGCAGATGAGACTCTAGTTCCAAATGAAGTGGTTTGTACTCAAGAAATCTTACTGAAAAAGCAAACCGAAAAGGAGAATTATACCCAGTGTCTAGTGCAGTTCTGCTCTGCGTTCAGCCTGTGTGCCTCACTGCAAGCCTCTTCAAACTGCGCTCGTTGCAGCAGTGCTTTTGAGACCCGAGTGCTCAGAGTTGCATTATTACTTTTCGGTAGGCAAAGAGGCTGCGTTACACGTACACTTACTGCTCTTCTGAACTGTCCGCAGGCATCCTCACACACGTGACAGCTGCTATGCATCATGACTCCCTAAGATTGAATCATCCTTACTTAAGTATTTCTCTTGGTAATCACAGATAAAAAATTCAAAGGCTACCAGATATGGCAACTAAACCAAAGAAACATGCCAGTATTTGGGCAAAATTACACTGGTTATAGAGTTTCACTGAATGGCTGTCAAGCCACAAATGAAAGGAGGAATAAAACTCCATTATTACCTTGCAAACGAACAAGGTGACACATCATGGATGTTTTTTCTCCTAAACATGAAGTGTCAGGGAGGGGAGATGAAAGGCCTATCTTGGTAAGGTGACACCTTTTTATTTAGTAGTTTTTCACAGCTAAATGCTGCCCAGAGAAGTTGTAACTGGTGTCTGTCGTTCCAGGAAATGCTCTGCTTCAGTCCCTCCCATTTTCCTTGCAATTCCAAGCCTCTTTTGTTCTTTTGTTACGGGAATCTTAATAACTCCACAGCAGGGGAGCAAGCACACTTTTCTTTGTGTGTAATAGAGCAGGTTGAATAGTCACATCTTAATATAAAAGTAAGAGAGGATGGTCAAAGGCCTCCTAAATTAAACCAAAGTCATGGGATTTTCCTCTGCGAAGCCTTCAAGGTTGCAGCCTTCTGGGCTACAATAGAGGAATTCTTACAGAAAGCAGTACATAGGCCTAGTACCTTTAGACATATTTGAGGATTTTCTTCCATAGTCCACTATGTGCATTACAGTCTTGCTGCAATGGATCATTCCTTTTCATCTTCATCTTCTCTTAAAGACGCTACTCTCCCTCCACACCCCCCACCTGCCCGCAACAGTAGCACTCGTTCCTGCTGCCGCCCCACTGAGACGGTTTCTCTGTTGAATCTGTGAGGGGCTCAGAGACACAGGATGGCTCTCTTCTGGGGACTCTCACTTCATACTTGGAACTATTCATCTTGCCAGAAGACATTCTTCCAACATAGCTATGCTTATAAAGACTGTTTTAATACGAGGTATTGTAGCGCTACTGGTTTCTATACATAGCCTTTAGAAGAGACGTAGTAGTTCCTTCTGGCAAGAGTTCAACTCCAGGGACTGTGCAAGGGACTGCTCTTTCGAGACAGACCCTGGTTTTGTTTACTCAGGAAAGGAGTTGGTTCTCCTCTCCAGGTACATTATACCACCTGTAAAGTCATGAAGGGGAGTGCTAAAACAAAAGTAGACAACTGAAAGTATTTAAATGTTTATTTTACCATATTTAATCCTTGTTAACCACTTCTTGACTTCTGGAAGACTAAACATACTGCTAACATAATCCCCACTGCAAGATAAAACCTGACCGTTCTGGTTAAAATTTGGTTGCAAAATCCTACTGAGAGGCAGCCAAGTGGCGCTGCTACGGAGGGGGAAATGAGAAGGGCAGATGCAGTTGAGGTTTCTTTCTCGTTGTTTGTAAGGATGGGTGGGGCGTGACAAGAGGATTAAACGTACGCAGTGGTTAGAACAGAGAGAAAGCAACTGCAGTCAAACTGCTGCTGTAATTTAGTGTATGTCTTCTTTATACATTGTGGCAGAGGGCAGGGGCTGGAGAGGAAACAAAAGGAGCCCTTGGCTAATGTATAACCACGTAACAGAACCGCCTTTCTGCTCCTAAAACATGTACAAGTAATTCTCAGATGTGTATCAAAGCGTGTTGTATGAAACAGTTTTTAAAATTCTGTCTGCTCAATTATATGATATTTGTTAGGAAAACTACGCAAATGCTTTCTGTAAAATACATGTTAGGAACGTTACTTACCTGATCGATATGACCGTTTTTAAGGTCGGGGATATGTGAGGAAGGTCCATGGTTTTGTGTCAAGATATTTGCAGCCACTTAATTCTCAGTTTGGTATCTATGAACTAATTCTGCTTCTAGCCACACAGCTAGAAGTGCAAACAAAGTCCACCGATCGTCATGAAAGGAGTTTCTGATGCTGTGGAAAATTGGATCTTCCATGCTCTGCATTTTCCCCCCTTGTGTAAACAGGGTGGAAAAGAACAAAGAGGGTAAAGAACAGTGTTCTGCCAAGGAGATTTGTGACCACCAAGACGTCTTTGATATGAATATTTAAACTATCTCATCTGAAAATCCACACACAACTGTAGCGTTTCCACTATAATCTTCTATGAAATGGTGCTGTGCCATATAAAATACATCGAGATAGATGCTTTTCATGTCTACGTGCAGGCCACAGAACAGACAAAAACGCTGGCAAAATTGTATTCCTCACATCAGTTATGGTAAGGGAAAGGTCTAAAACTCCTCATATGCAGGAGTCATCACAGTTCCTTAGATTAAAAAAAAAATCCCCACTTTTTCAGGGATTACATGACTCCTGGACTTTGTTTGCTACATTTGAAAAGGAAGCGTTTTCAGCACAACATTTGTATGGCTCCAGCGCGGAGCACGCACATTGCTGAGCCGTACCACTGTTACTCTGCGAGGTCTGGAAAAGCTGTAATATAACAGCTGCACTTTTATCACCACTTAACTAAAAGGTTACAGCCATAGAGCGGGAAATGCAGTAACAAGCTAGATTTGAGTTCAGGCAACTCTTTAAAATTTCCAGTGCGAGGCCACGGCGACTTGCTGCTCCGTTCCGGAGCAGGTCAGCCAGGGGGCTTTGTGCAGGGACACGCCACAGCCCCTGCTTCTGACGGGCAGTCGGCTTGCACGCAGCACCTGCCCCACCGCTCCGCGGGTCCCTGCGCACAGCTCCGCCGCTTTGCAAGCGGGGCGCGACGTGCCCGCTGCAGGCAGATCCCACAGGGCCC
>NW_010420149.1:0-10272 GCF_000710305.1 Buceros rhinoceros silvestris | reverse complement strand
GTGTCGGACCCCGCCTCAGCAGGCGAGGGAAGACAGACAGCGAGGTGATTGAAGCCTGGCTTAAATGTTGTGCTTCCCCGGCAGATATGCAATATGATGAAGACGATGATGAAATCACCCCCGACTTATGGCAAGAGGCCTGTTGGATCGTTATTAGGTGACTTTTTAAAACTCACGTAACACTTAAGCATACGTGTGCTTGGCTTTGCAGATGACACCCTGTTCGCTAGCTGTGTGTCTTGGAAGCTGCAGGCTTGGCAGTGCTGGGTTTGTCCCTTTCAGAGCAAAAGGGCTTTAAGCAGGAGCTGCAGGGTTGTCATTAGGGATTAAGAAGCCTAACTGTCCCCCGGTGGGGTACAGTGTTTTGAATGAAGTAAGAAATTATTTTGATTTCATATGAAGCGTGTGAGTTTTCCCACTGTTCTTGCAGCCACTGCAGGTGTTAGGAACCAGTACTTGGCTATTTCACCATGGTATTGGTTTTTTAGCGAAACGGGAGTGTCTAGGACCTGCAGCTTCTCGTGACTGTTAAGCAGTGTATAACTGAGTACAAAGTGTTTCTCTTACTAATTGCATCCCTCATAAAAGGTATATGACTGGTGCCTTTACAGTAGCACTTGCAAACGGAACAGTAGATCTGTCCCACGGGCAGTCTGGATGGAGAGCAGAGATGAGAAACTCTGGAGGCGGAAGGAGGTCCTTCCTTTTGCAGCCCAGTGACGAGCAAAAGCAAAGCTACCTTTGCTTTCAGACTGGTGGGAGGCAAGTCATTCAGCTGAGGCTGCACCTCACTCACTCCGTATGAAGAAACACTTTTTTACTGTGAGGGTGACCGAGCACCGACACAGATTGCCCAGACATTATGGAGTCTCTGTCCTTGCTGGTATTCAAAAGCTGTTGGTGCATGGTCTTGGGCAGCCAGCTCTAGGTGACATTGCTTGAGCGGGATGATGGGACAAGTGACCTCCAGAGGTCCCTCACAGCCTCAACCATTCTGTGATACAGGTTGCCCTTACTCCTTCCCATTGTGCAGCAGCGGACTGTGCTGGCAAGATTCACTGTGGCAACAGCACAATAGCCAACAGTGTGTTGGCTTCCTTGGAGAAGCCTGAGGTTATTGACAGGGAGGTAGTTCTTACCAGTTTTCCGTGGAAATCCTGGCAGTGATGAGGCAGAATCTGAGGTAGTGTGGCTTCCCTGGCTGCCTTCAGGAATGCAAGGTAGAGGAGCGTGTGCGGCAGATGTGTTTAGGTCATCCCATTAAACGTTAGGACGTAGGGCTTTGATTTTTAAAATGAGGTTGTTTGAATTGAAGCTGGGTGAAGGCTAAGGGAAGTCTGAAGGAATGAAGCTGGGAATCTCTGTGTGGCTGGAGCAGAGGAGATCTAAGCTAAGAAAAGTTCTGAGAACTGTTACCTTGATTTAGGGTCATGCACTCTGTTTACTGCAGCTTGGAAAATTAGTTAAAGCAAAGTAATTTACATATATTGTTAAAGTATTGTACATACTTTAAATACATACTTTAAAGTATTGTGCATGCTTTAACTGAAGCCAGTTTTACTGAGGTTTCAGTCGTGATGTTTCCTTTCTGATTTAAGACAGACTGTGCATACAGTCATGGCTTAGCCAAGAGGTGGCAGCATGTCTTTGTAGTGTCTGTTCCTTCAAACTCTGAGAGCAAATTTTTTACCTTTTTTGAGTGTCTGTGTGTGAAATTCGTGCCTTGGGAGAAGTGAACGTGTTTGATTCCATACTGTATTTCATGGCTTTTAAAGGTTTTGTAATAAATATATCTTACGCTTGTTGGTGTATAAAGTACATGAATTAAATTAAGATTTCTTGTTCAGTAATGCATTTTTTTTTCTTTTTAGCTCCTATTTTGATGAAAAGGGTTTAGTCAGGCAACAGTTGGATTCTTTTGACGAGTTTATTCAGATGTCTGTGCAGAGAATTGTTGAAGATGCTCCACCAATTGATTTACAAGCTGAAGCCCAGCATGCCACAGGAGAAGTGGAAGAGCCGGTAAGTGGAGGCCCTCAGCAGAGGTGGTGTGTTTTTTGCAATGCAAAATGATTTGAGGTGAGTTTTATTCAGCCCCCATCTCAGGAGACTGGAATACCTTTGAGTTATGACACTGCTCTTGCAGTCAATAGGACAGAAGTATGAACTCTTCAGAGTCTGTGGCCAGGTTTCCAGATGGTCAGCTATATAGCTGAGAAACACGTGCCAGAGCTTTGTCATCCGTGGAACCGAGCTTCCCTCTTCTGTAGAGTTACTCTGTCCTGCTGGGTAAACTGCTTGTTGAGTTGAGAAGTGACCAAGAACAACTGGCTGCTGCAGCTCGTGTTGTCGGTTACTGTATGAAACTGCACTAATAGGGGTGTAGGAGAGCAAGTCAGGTAGCCAAAAAGCAAATCGTGTTTTGGTAGGATTTTGACTTCCAGTAGCTTTACCATGGCAAGAAGGGTTTATGGCTGAAAAGTTCTGTCAGCTTTCTGTGGCTGAATTTAGGTCCAGGTTTTCAAAGGTGCCCTTGCTCATCACCTTTCATTGTTGCTGTGTTCCAAAGGAGAAGAAACTCTTGAAGGTCTGCACTGTGTGATGGCTCTTCTGCAATGTTTGCATCCTCTGGGCTGGCTGTGGTGCCAGGGATGCCAATGCTTTCAGCATTGCTGCTTCCCTGTAGAGATTTAAAAGAACTGTAGGACACCTGAGCATTGAATTTGTTAGACATTTTGACTGTTCCTTTGCATTTTTTTTCAGGCAAGCTATCTTGTAGAGAGAATAATTGAGATTTTGTCTAGTTTCTTTGTTAGACAAACAAAAAATCTGACTGTAATTCACTCTTCTGTTGTTCTGTGTTTATTATTGTGGAATTCTCTAGCTGTGCAGTTCTGCAGTTGGTGTATGCACTGTACGTGGCTAAGGTTCAGATTGCAAGCATGGTACCTACCTGGCCTCTTTTTGGCCAGAAGCTAGTAGTTTACGTTCTCAAATCAGAGAGGTTGGGTTTTTATTCTTATTTATTAAATTGAAGTTTTAGGAATAGGCCTAGATATGAGAAAAGGAAACTTGCTTTTTCCTTCAGAGTCACTTGCAGGCAAACTCTTGCCTCATTTGAGGATGCTGCATTACTTTAAGGAGACTGAGTGTATTGGACTAATCCGACTTTTTGTTTCTTTCTCCCTCCACTCCTTAGCCTCAAATTCTGAAGGCAATTTGGGCAATTTATAGCATATCAGAGGGTTTAACAACCATGCTCAGAGATAGTAATTACGGTAGAAGTGTTCCCCCTGAGAAATTACGGTAGAAGTGTTCCCCCTGAGAATGCTTCCATGAGAACTTGGGAGACTTGGTACCGTACATGACTCCTGCTGCAAATCCAGGAAAAATATTTTTATTTAGGTAAGAATTGAGGGAATTCTTTTTGACCTACAGAGTGTTTGCCAGCCAGGCTCTGCCACTTACTATTGTAGGAAACTTCTGTGCATTTTTAAAATCGGATTGTTTTCAGGCCTTTTTTAACAATTCAAGTCTTACTTTGTTTACTGATCCTATAGAATCCTCCTAGGAACTGGTGTTACCCAACTTGCTGTGTTTTCAGTTATTGATATCAGTTATCCTTTTCCAGTAGTGGTTTTGGTTAGTTATAAGTAAGAGAGAATATCTTGAATACAGAAGGCTAGTTATTAGTATGTTTTGTGGAGCAGCAATGACACTGCAGTTTGTCCAAAAGCTTTGTTTTTTCTGATAAATCGATTCAGTAATCTGTTTAATCTCTAGAGATTAAAAAGGTGTTTAAAAGGTGGTTTATGTGGCTCTATGTAAGACAAAGTGTATGGGGTGGATAATTTGCACCTTAGCTTCTAACAGCAAGTCCGGAGAAAGAGCTGAATATAAGGACTTTAAAAATATATTTTAGAAAGGTTAAAACCACTTGCGACATAAACCACAAGCTGACTTTTTTTTCCTCTCCACTGGAGCTTGCTCTGCTAGAGCAAGTGTTGCTTCGATGGTGAGCTACAGTGGAGTCCTTATGGCTGAGGTATGGTAAAATGCCTGCGCGGAATTCAAGCTTTGTTTTAGGACAGATATTCTCAGCTGGTTTCTAGGCACGTAGTTGGGGTGGCAGCACTCTAGCGCTTTGTGTTAGCTTCTGTTCTGTGAAGGGACATGGTAGGAAATAGCAACTTGAAGAAAATGTTCTAAGGCAACGAGCCTTTCAACTTGTATACAAGTAGGTCTGATTATTTGCTTATGTTTGTCTGTCCCTCTGGATTTTTTTTCTCTGAAGGAATGCTTTGTCAGTAGAGTGGCTCTTCTCTAGGCCCTTTTGCCTGCAAGGAGACCAAAAGCCAAGTTGCCTCAGAGCACTTGTGCACCAGGACATACGAAACACTTGAATAAAGCTACCATGGTGTAATTGCTTGCTTTCTTTTAAGTTCTAGCTCTTGACTACATATACATAAATGCACTTTGTTAGGAGTGTTGTTTTAAATCTTCTACCCCTTTATTTTAAATGCAAGGCTTTTGATTTAAGTGAACTGAAGGTTGACGTGCAGCAGGAGTCTGAGGGGTGAGTGGCTCTAAGAGCAAAATGAAGATCTGGAGAATTGTTCCTCTGCAGAAAGATACCTGTCCTTTCATGCCTGTGGTTTCACTGTAACATGTGAAAGGATTTCTGTGGAACTAAACCAAAGCTATTTAAATTTAATGTTTTATGCATGGGAGCAAAGCTTTACAAAACCTCACACCTTTTTTGATACGCCAGCTATCTCATTTTATGTGTTGAAGCAGATTCACCTTTTTGCATCATAAAACTAGCAGCTTTGTCTTGTTACATAAACAATAAATATCTAAAGAGCTGCATTGTAAGGCACGTTCTGTTAGTTAATGTATTCACTGACTTGACAGATTTTGAGTTTGTTAGCTATCTGGGTACTTTATTCTTCACCCTTTTTTTAATTAATGAGGTGTTTAGAAGTTATTGAAAGTTCTTGAGTGTTTTTTTTGATCTAGTCATCTGAGGCAGGATTGCCTTGAGCTGAGGACGTGCAGCAGCATTGGGTATTAAGCTCTAGGGCTGCTCTTGAACAACGAAAGGGGATGTTTCTTCCATTACAGGTAAATGTCTTCTTGTTTTCCAGCCCCGGTATCTGCTGAAGTTTGAACAAATCTATCTCTCCAAACCCACACATTGGGAAAGGGATGGAGCGCCCTCACCTATGATGCCAAATGAAGCCAGACTGAGAAACCTTACGTAAGAATGAACTCTGTAGTGGATAAATGCAATGAAGGACTGGCTCTGCATTATTAATTGATAGTATTTTTTAATTTAGTAGTGCCTTGAAAATGTAATAATTACTGCCTTATTTAAATTTCCTTGTCTAATTGTTAAATTTAGATGGTGATTGATGATTTGGTAATAATGCTTAATTATACCAGTGAGTGCTTGAATAACTGCTTCCATACAACCTCAAGCGATAACTGACAGGTAACACAATGGTGTTTTTATTCTGTAGGTATTCAGCCCCCTTGTATGTGGATATAACTAAAACAGTTATTAAAGAAGGGGAGGATCAGTTACAGACACAGCATCAGAAAACTTTTATAGGAAAAATTCCTATTATGTTACGCTCAACATACTGTTTGTTGAATGGTTTGACTGACCGTGATCTCTGTGAACTGAACGAATGTCCGCTTGATCCTGGTGGCTACTTTATCATTAACGGATCAGAAAAGGTAAGGGATTATATCTTGCACAGCCAGCTTTACAGACACTGCAAGTTCTGTTACTTGTTTCTGTCTGTTTTACCAGTGCATAAGCACTTTTATTCCAGTGCATCACAGTTACTGTGGGCAATCATGATCTTGTAGAAAGATGGGCTTTTAGTCCTCTCTTAGAACTTTCTCAAGCCACCTTTTCTTCTCCTCTGAGGCACGTTTCCCTTCAGTTTAATGAACTGTTTCGCACTGAATGCCACTAAGTACTCTAGATATTTTCCTTTCCATTTTTAACGCTGCAGAGCAGCATGCACTCTGAAATGAGGTACTACTTCACTCAAAGTCTCCTCCAGTTTGTTCAGAATGGTCTAGATGCATTTTATTGTAAGAACAGGTTCTTCCCTCCATTGCTGTGGATTCAGCTTTAGCAAATCATATCTCCTCCATGGTTGTGCCTTGCCAATGAAACTGCCAGGTGTTTTGTAACTGACACCTGGGCAAACACAGCAAAGGAAATAGAATTGTATTTTTCTTCTTGGCAAGAAAAAGAAATCTGTCTTTGACTATTGGAGCTGGCATTCTAGTGTCTGTGTAGTGTGTTGGCCTTGGAAATAGTGAAATGCTGTATCAGTGCCTAAAGCTAACAGAAATGTCTCAGCACAGCTAGCAGGTGTGGTAAGTACATCACAGAGAAGAGTGTTCTCAGAGTCTCTTGTTTGGGTTGCTCTAACTTAACTAGGTGTATGTTTTGCTAAATGCTGTATTTTTAAAATGTAGGGTATAAACCAGCTGAGTTTGGCAAATTGACTTCTCGCTGTGTAGTGCTCTTAATGTTCCTTAAGGCATAGTGGGAACACACTGTGCTTCTTTCTTTCAGTGTGCCTTTTTGTCAGTTATTTACTAGTGTTCCTGTTTCTTACACAGGTTCTGATTGCTCAAGAGAAGATGGCTACAAACACAGTGTATGTGTTTGCAAAGAAAGATTCAAAATATGCCTACACAGGAGAGTGTAGATCTTGTCTGGAAAACTCCTCTCGACCAACAAGTACTATATGGGTTAGCATGCTGGCCAGAGGTGGGCAGGTATGTCTGAGCAGTAATAACCCCTGCCCTGGGGCTTCCAATAGAGATTGTTCTAGGAGTTCTGTTATTGTCCTCTCTTCATGTCATTTACTTCAGGGGGGTTGAGAAGAAATTTCTTCTGATAAGTTGTAAAGAAGGTAAAACTCATGTATTCTGTTTGTCATAGATTATGCCTGTCTCTGGGACAAATAATTTGAGGATTGAAATAAAGCCTCTGTTTGTGGCAGGTTTTAGGGCAAGGCTAGAAAATAATTTTAGAATTGCTGTAAATGAGTTTTTAGAAAATCCAGACAAGCTGCATTCTTTTTGTTTTACAAAAGGCAAGAATAGGAACAGGGACTCTGCCATTGCTGACAGTCAAGCTAGTGTTTAGGTGAGTTTTGCAGACCACGTCTTAATTCATATTTAACATCTAATTGTGCCATCTGTGAGTGTACTAAGTGCTATTCATAACTTAAAAAGCAGCAGTCAGTACCCATTTACCACTGCACTGATGTCTGGAAATTCCCAAACACGTTCCAAGAGTAACTTTAATAACAGCCTTGCACACTGTTGCTCCCAATGGCTGCAGCACTCCTGAGTGACTGTCTCTCTGCATCCCACAGTGTTAGTTTCTTTCTGGGAGCGGGGAGCAGCTACTTGAATAATTGAAAGAACAGAGAGTGTTACACAGTGGATTAGAAAAGCTGGGCTTTAGCTGACAGAAGGAAAGCTGAAGGTGGATAGGATCAGTCTTTGCAAATACACAAAGGGAGAGAAATTATGCATATGGGTGAATGAGTAGCATTATTTAAATTCCTTTTTTATCAGCAAAAATCTTCCAAGTTTTTGCAGACTTCTAAAGTTAGAAATTTTTTTTAAATTTAATTTAATTTAAATGGTAATTTAATTTAAAATACCATCACTGCTGGTATAAGGTTTTAGAATAGCTCCTTTGTTGGCCTGCTGAGAAGTCATGGTTTCCTGTAGCGCTTGAATCAACACACTTCTGCTGTATCATCCAAATCCAGAGAGGTATTTTTATTTAAAGGCAAGATCATTTAAGACTAATGTATATTTTTCCCTATTTTTCCAGGGTGCAAAGAAGAGTGCTATTGGTCAGCGCATTGTAGCGACTTTGCCATATATCAAACAAGAAGTCCCCATCATAATTGTCTTCCGTGCACTAGGCTTTGTGTCTGACAGAGACATTTTAGAGCACATCATATATGATTTTGAAGATCCAGAAATGATGGAAATGGTAATACGTGTTAAATAAGTTATTTCCTGGCTTGACATTTGGTGATGTGTAGGTCTGGCTAATCATCATTCAAAGTATTGTTCATTTTCCAATCTTAATTTATTACTTTATTATTCTTGTGGGTTGTCTATTAGAAATGCCAAAAGTTCTCTTCCTAAACGTATCCTAATGAGTGAACAGAGTGCAGTGGAAATTTTTCAAAGAGTTAGTATGTATTTGGAGAGGTAGGGTCTTACCCTGCTGCCATTGACTTTAATTGCAAAGTCTCAATTTTTACCTGAAACAGCAACAGACCTACAGTGTGCTCGAATGAGAACTATTTTCTGAAGTCTAAACTATTTTTTTTGTGTGCTTCCTGTGTGCTCCATTACTGTTTCCTGCTGCTCTTGAAAGACCTACTGAGGTAAACCCAGAAAGAACTGGATCAGTAATTTAGCAATTCCTGAAAAACGTTATCAGCAAACTATTGTGTAATTTCCTTCAACCCCAGCATGCACTGGGTGCTACAGGGTTTTGCTGTATTTTGTGCATTAGGTCAAACCTTCTCTGGATGAAGCATTTGTCATTCAGGAGCAAAATGTTGCTCTAAACTTCATTGGATCAAGAGGTGCAAAGCCGGGTGTCACCAAAGAGAAGAGAATCAAGTACGCTAAAGAAGTCTTGCAGAAAGAAATGCTCCCGCATGTTGGTGTCAGTGACTTCTGTGAAACCAAAAAGGCCTATTTTCTAGGGTATGTTAGTATTTTCTGTCACACATCTGCAAATGGACCCTGAATACAGATTTTATTCACGTATATGTATATGATTGGAAGAACATGCTGAATAGAAGTTTGTTTTTAACCTCAGTCTTCTGGGTACTCAGTGATAAACTTCAGGGCACCGGTATATTTTCGAGGGTGAGCAAATGTAAATGTTGATGTAGATGAAAAATGAAACAAAACAAGCCTCCAACACATTCTGGATCTTAAGTTAGCTACGATGATAGTGATAAATGACTCCGATATTGCACTGACAACATAGAGAGGTTGATACCTAATGTGTAGATAACTACTGAATAGCTGTTTGTAATGTAAACCCACTCTTCAAATCAGCACATCCTCTTGATCACTGCTTATTGATATGCAGATGAACCCTAGCATCAGGAGACTGAACACTTTACCCCGATTCCATATGCTTCAACATAGCCAGTATTACAGTACAGGACAGAGGTGTAGCAGAAGATGCATGGCCATCTAAACATAAATAGTAACTTCTCTCTGTAGTTACCTGAACTTTCAGTGGATCATTCACCTCGAAGGATGTACGTGCTGAGGAGGTCTGTTTTAGGAGGACAGCAGTATCCTAAAGATCTAGAATGGACAGCCTTCAGGAAACAGCTCACTGATTATGCTCACTGTGAAAGCCTGTAAGCTTTGTTGTGAATATCTGCTGTCAGTTTAAAACAAACTATCTTACTTGCTTAGGTATATGGTTCATAGATTGTTGCTGGCAGCACTGGGAAGAAGAGAGCTTGATGACAGAGATCACTATGGCAACAAAAGACTGGATCTGGCTGGGCCACTGTTAGCTTTCCTGTTCAGAGGGTAACTATACTATACGTGTTTTCTTTTGAGATAATTAATAGTAGAGGCATTGCCAGATCTGCGCTTCCAAATCAGTCAGACTGTTCTGTTGTGTCTGATAGCTGGTCTTGGACCACACGGCCTGTATCTGATTATGACTTTTTCATGGAGTGGGTAAGTTTCCTCTAATAGTAGGTGACTAGCATCAACTTGTTTTGAAACATATTTTGTGCATGTTCACAAACAGGTTATTTGTTTTGGTTTGGTTTTTTTCCCCTCCTCCTCCTTTGGTTACAAATTACTTGCTCCTCTTTAGGAGGCCAGTGATATTTTTTCCGAATAGTGCTGAGTAGGTGGAATTGCTAGAGTACTGTTTAATCATGTTTCTTGGCTTCTTCTACAGAATGTTTAAGAATTTGCTGAAGGAAGTGAGAATATATGCACAGAAGTTTATTGACAGAGGGAAGGATTTCAACTTGGAATTGGCAATTAAAACAAGAATTATTTCAGATGGCTTGAAGTATTCATTGGCAACTGGAAACTGGGGTGACCAGAAGAAAGCTCATCAGGCCAGAGCGGGTGTATCTCAGGTACAGTAGCTGAATAAGGCATGGTAGCATTTGTCAGGTTTACATAAGAGAATGATTATCCTGTTACATGAGG
>NW_010420148.1:0-5835 GCF_000710305.1 Buceros rhinoceros silvestris | reverse complement strand
AAATGCCCCCCTTCTCAAACCGCGACAGAAGCCCAGTGAAAAGCAGGACTTTGAGGCTCTAATTGAGGAGAGGAGGGGGGTGCACTGGTAGTCCTCTCTGGCTCCTGAAGCACCCTCTTCCCATTTTGGTGCTCACTTAAAGGCTTTGCTGAATACAAGTGCATGGTAATATTCTGGTTGCTTTGCCTTCTGCAGAATGGATAGGCTCCTTTTAATGTCGTTTGCTTCCAAAAGCACAAACAGAAAAAAAAAAAAAAGCTTTATACATGAGCTAGCATTGTTTTCTACAGTATCTTTTGAGATCCCAGGAAATTCATGAGAAGAAAAATTTTCCTTTTAGGTTGTTTCAGTATTGCTTATGATCAACAAATTAAACATTTGGGAAAACAAAAAGTAGGCTTTCTACCTTTTCCATTGAAATACGAGTGTAACAGTTCACTCCAAGTTAAAATGTGAGCATTGGAATAGTTTAAATGAATCTTCTTTCAGAGATAACTTCTAATGATGATGTTATTTTCTGCAAGGAAAAATGTTTCTACTGTCTGGTTTTTTTAAAATTTCAAATAGAAAAATAAATTAAATTTTGTATCACATTCTCTTTAATGTGGTTGAATAGGGGGATGTTTTTAATTACAACAAAAATCTCCATGTTAATAGTCTTGATTAAAGGGGCTTTTAAATAGTTTATCTCCCTGGCTATATTATCCTAAAGCTCTGCAGAGGAAGATGTCTTTCATGTTGAATTTAAATGCTTATTATCCCTTTGAACTCTGTCAAACTTATTTGAAATATTATTGTTCCCTTCTAGCCTGTGGAGTCAGCTCACCAAGAGATTTTGGTAATGTCACTCTCTGGGGAACTCCACTGGCTTTTTTGAACCTTGAGCTAGCAGCTGGGGGTATTATTTCAAAGCTCACTTCAGTGCCAGCCCTACAGCATGAGGATCCATGTGGATTCATCACCTGGAACAGTGAAGCCTTGATCTCATCTGTGGGCCTCATATGACAATAACCACTGATAGCTTATAAATTGTGATGTTGGTTAAAGACCACTTTACCCCTGTGGTACCTACTAAGCAGAAATCTAGGGGAGGGGAAAGGGAGACAGGATAGGCAGGCTCCTGAAAAAATGCTGTTAGATGTGAACGTGAATAATAATCAGAAAAAGAAGGGTTTTTATAAAGCCTCTCATTTTTTTTCTGCTGATAGCTACTGTAAATGTGGTCTTCACTTTCTACTTTCTTCTACAACGTGGAAAGCAAAGCAGCGTGCAGCTGGGACTGCTGCACAATACAGGAGTGTTTTCCTTTTTACTCACCTGCAATACAGTTCAATGTCAGAAGAGGCGAGCAGCTCACCTGAACGATACACAGCTGTACAAACCTGGACTGCAGGTGCTTGTGTGTGTTAGGAACCTAGCCACCCTGCTCACCCATGACTCCAGAGAAAGCGATGAATCTGCTCAGGGCTGATGAATGACATGGTCCTCTGTGACTGAACTGCTCTTCTGCTGCCAGTCACAGAGGTTTGCAGGACCAATCTGTAAACAGGGGCTGGTGTGAACAAATGGGAATTACTATTCCAGAGCACACAAAGCTGAAGGGTCAGACCCCTGCACAACTCCTGAATGGTCATCGTATTCGCTCCTCTGGTGGAGAAGTAAAAGCACCTAAAGAATGAATCAAAGTGCTCGCACTCTCATCTATGCAAGTGTTATGTAGCAAAGGTTTTGCCCTTATGGTAGAAGGGTATATGCTTTACTATTTCTGTTGGCTGAGCAGCACGCCTGATGAGCTGGAGCAGGCAGCTGGGTGAGCTGCTGCCTGACATGGTCATGCACAGACAGAGGAAGAAGGTTTCCTGCCTGCAGATGCCTAGCAGTGGGAGCTTGCTGGGATGGAACAGCCAGGATTGAAGAGGAAATTCTGGGGGTAAGAGAAGGTGGTGAGGGTATACAGAGAGCATCCAGCACCCATTCAGCCCACCTGCAGCATGTCTGACAGTCCTCTTTTGGGCTCAGGTGCCTGTCAAACCCTCCCAGAATGGGAACAGTGAGAAGGAAAGCAGCACAAGGAGATGAGACCTCTGACAACAGAGGACAACCAACCAGTGAAGAAAAGGGGAAGTGATGTGAGCATCAAACAAGGACCAAGAAAGTACCAGAAATGTTTATTTTTGCTGTCCTGCCTACACACTTGTTAAGCCAGCACTTGTCATCGCAGCCTGTTGTCCTAGCCTTGTGAGCGTCCCTCAGGCCTGTGGCCAGCTGTCCTGCTAAATGTTTTACATGCAATACCTGTAACAATGTTCCTCTGCAAAATGAGGCAGGATAACTCGCTCCAGTGCTGCAGAAGAGCTGGAAGTGCTCCCTCCTCTCCCCGAAGTTGAAATACCAACACTGCATCCCAAGGCCACATAGGTATCCTGGTTCCCTTACGAGAAATGCCAAGTGCTACTGGGTTTCTTCTTTAACATAATCAGAAAAGTAAAACAAAACAGTTTTCTGCTCAGAAATCGTGACTTTGCTCAGCTGTAGCTCTGAAGGGCAATTTTATAAGTGCGGGACCACAATGGAAGCACGTGTACAAGTTTTTAAAAGTGGGTAAACATGCTTAGACAGTTGCCCCCAAAGTAGAGCTCAAATAGAAAAGATAAAAATAAACATTGCTCTTTCATCCACTGTGGGCTGTCAAATGGGACAGGTGCTTTGGAAAATCTCATGTGTGATTGTGTCCTTAGAAGTCGAGTCACCAAGTAATGAGGGCCGGGAGCTGGGTGGAGGGCCTGGGGTGACTGCTGGCAACCTTAACTTCAGCGTGGACTGATCTTCAGAGGAGAGCTCGTCAGAAGCAGGACTTTCCTGTGTTTTCTTGTGTTTCTTGTGTTCAAACTGGGGATGAAAAGCAAAAATTTCCCATGGATAAAATGAAGAAAAGTATCCAAACTTGGTTTTCTGTTGCTGCTAAACTCTTTGGATAATGGCAAACAAAATAAACACAAATATAATAAGAACAGTACGATGTCATGAGTTAGAGCAAAATGGTAGAATCAGTGAAGAACTCCAACTCCCTAAAAATAAAAAAACTGAAACTTTTTTCTTGACCTTCACTTTGAAAATATTACCAATATTGATAAATGAGAGTTCTGATGAATTTGATGGTTTTTGCCCTGTGTTATTTAGCAAATGTGAACACTTCTAAAAATACGCCAGGACATTTCATGAGAAGAAGCATTGTTTACTACAGATGGAAAAAGCTGTGCTGCTTCAAAAGAACTAGCACCACGCATCAACTCCATCCTTGAGGGGCTACCTGGAGCTGGGACTATAGCAGCATCCAGGCCCTGCGTGACAATTACCATTTTGCCTGGACCCTGCACAATTAAACCATAGCACCTCCTCAGCCAGTCGCACAGCACTATCCTCCTGGGATGTCTCTCTTCAGCATGTGGACAGGGTACAAAAGGGCTAAGGGACTGGGCAAACTAATCCTTCTTGAAGATGTCCAAAAGAAAAGTCAGATGACAGATTTCAAGTGTCTACATCAAGCAGCAAATACCAACTTAACTGCTTTTTCTGTGTTTGGGTTCAGGGTTTGTGCGTGTCTCATATGTAGGAAAAGGACCTTGCCCCAGTGTGACCTGAGCCTGGTAAAGCTATTGGGTGCCAGCACAGTACCACTGCAACTGCCTGTGAGGAGTGGTGAGGAGGGCTCCACTTCGTGCATTTTTGCTCTCTGCTGCTACATTTTGGGGGTGTTGACACATGTGAATGTTTTACAATGGCAGGAAAGGGCTCTGTGCACATGTGGGCAAACTAGCCGTCAAAACAGGGGAGCGTGGATTTCTGTCCAAGCACCAAATTGATGTCTGGATTTTTTCCCGTTTTCTTTTTCCCCCGTTGATGAGTGCTATTTTCAGTAAATGTTTAAAGATTGTTTTCCTGTCTCAAATTGGCATAGCAACAACATCAGAACAAAACTCAAAAGCATCGACCTAACGACATAGTGAAATGGCTTTAGAATTCGTAATAAGCTTTCATTTATTTGCAGAGTAAGGGAAGCAGTTATTGCACAGCACGCACCTTAGGCTGCTGGAAACCTTTGCTCTGTGCACATGCTGACTGCCGAATGACGATAAGCCACGTAAATACTTGGTCTTTAATCAGGTTTATCCCTGTAAACATCTATCCGAAAAACATTGAAGTAACCTTAGCATATATTATGTAGCTGCACAGTAGGAACAAAAAAGTATTTTTTATTTCTGTTGTCACATGAAGATCTTAAAAAGAAAATCCAAATCATTTATCAAAGCGACCATCTTTTTGATTAGTAGAAGCAATAGATATAACTGTGGTTAGAGATACTCTCTCAAGGAGGCAACTTGTCCTCAAACAACCCTCAAATACGATGTTTTTATCCCCACACTAACTGGCATAAGTGTTTCTAAATCTTGGCTATTATACAATGTTTTGTTCTGTTCAGTAACACCATGTGTTATAAAACATTCCTGTATTCCAGCATCTCTGGATAAATAAACTGTGTCGAACTTCGACTTCACTGGCATTGTGAGAAGTAAATCTGACTTCACTAATTAAAATATTAGTAACAAGTAAATGAAAATATTAAAACTTTCTCTTTTTTAACTTAGTTTACAAACATTTCAAAACAATATATCCAAGGTCTCCAAAGTTGCTTACTGTTATACTATTAGCAAATGTATAGGATCTTTTCTACATCAGAGTAAATTGTTTTAGAATCATATATAATCATAGCATTGTTTAGGTTGGAAGAGACTTTTAAGACCAAGTCCAACCATTAATGCAGCACTGCTAAATCCATCACTAAACTATGTCCCTAAGTACCACATCTACATCCTTTATATACTTCCAGGGATGGTGACTCCACCAACTCCCTGGGCAGCCTGTTCCAATGCTTAAAAACATTTTCTGCAAAGAAATTTTTCTTAATATCCAACCTAAACCTTCCCTCATGCAGCTTGTGGGCATATTGTCTCATCCCGCAACTTGTTACTTGGGAGAAGACACCGACCCTCACCTCACTACAACCTCCTTTCAGGTAGTTTTAGAGAGTGATGAGGTCTCCTCTCAGCCTTCTTTTCTCCAGGATGAACAACCCCAGTTCCCTCAGCCACTCCTCAGGACTTGTGCTCTAGACCCTTCACCAGCTTCGTTGCCCTTCTCTGGACATACTCCAGCACCTCAATGTCCTTCTCGTAGTGAGGGACCCAAAACTAGACACAGTATTCAAAGTGTGGCCTCACTGGTGCCGAGTATACGGGGACAACCACTTCCCTGCTCCTCCTGGCCACACTATTGCTGATTTATGCTTGGTTTATCCCAGCATCCAAGGTTCAAGGACCCTTATGCACCTCGTGGATGTTAATGAAGCCTGCAGTATAACTGACTTTCACATGTTTTAAACACAAACAAGAGAAGAGATTATTTTAAAGTTATCTGAGCCATTTCTGCACCTGACTCTTAGCCATCCAAGCAAGTGCGGATAAAGGATATGGACACGCCTTTAGATAATGACATGTAAAGAGCAAAGCTTGAGGAAGAAACTTCAATTTACGCTGTAATTTCCCTTCAGTGCTGCATAACTCACCCTGCTACCTCAAAAGCCTTTACCCCACCACTGCCTGAATACAGAGAAGTCTGACTCTTGCCATCCCACAGATATTTTCCACACATTCGTCTTGCTCAGTCCATTCCTCTAATGGCTGATGGCTTTTACAAATGAGTTTATATGTATTCAGCGACGTGAGAGGCAGGGATGCACGGGGGTGGCTCGGGCTGCCCCCACTTCCCCCAGACTCG
>NW_010420147.1:4085-10482 GCF_000710305.1 Buceros rhinoceros silvestris | reverse complement strand
GTGGGCGCTGAGGCGAGGCCGAGGTGGGCGGTGGGTTGCTGGTGGGTGGGTTTGCTCCCGGGACACTTCCGCTATATGCGGTTCCTCGAGTGTTCTGGCACTTCACGGCCGGGAGAGATAGCCGTTGCCACCTGTGTAACACCGGCCGTTTGGTCGTTTCCCTTCCACGCTAACACTGCTGGGGATGCAAGGTGCGCTCCCACCCTCTGGAAACACCTTTTCCGTGTCAGTATTTCGAGGTGGGTCAGAAGGAATTAAGGTTTGTCCTGAAGCACACGCCGACGTCTTTGTGGTGTGGTGTCTTCAGTGCCTTTGGCTGACCGCTGTTCCCTGCCACCATGCCCTGCTCCTCATCCCTCGTGTCCACCAGGCCATGGGGAGTCTGTCTGGCTTGACCTTAGGCCAGTGATGGGCCAATAAGTTTGTTCTTTTCCCCCAACTTCATAAAACAATGCTCTGGGGAGGTGCAGAGGCGCTGTTTTCAGTTGCATTAGATTTTTAAAACCAGCGTTTTCCTAGGTGTGGTTAATGAACCCTCAAGATAAATGCCTCAAGAAGAAAATGCTTGTGTCAATCTTTATAGAGAAATGATAGAGATCTCTCTCTCTTTTTTTTTTTACACCCACGAGATACTTGAGACCATATAAAAGCAGTTCGACATCAGATGTGACAGGAGAAACAGAAGTGTTGATTCAGCAAGGTCTTGACTCTTGCACCTGCGTCCTAGGACATAAGTAACAACTATTTCAATCACATTAACTTGAAAGCCATTATTTTAATCCTTAAATATTTGACTGCATCAGGGCCTAACTTCCCTTGGAGCAGTGGCCTTGAACCTTCTAACTTAACTGGCTTGACTCTCATACATGTTCTGTAGGACTGACTTTCTGTGAGGTTTAGCCTTGGAAGTGGAAATCTGAACACCTGGATTTATTTTACAGTCAATGGATTTTACCACTTGCAAACTGTCCCACTGATACTGAGTTGGGAAAGTAGAAAATATCCACAGGTTTGAATATTAGTTAACTTTGCTAAAAATGCTTTGCCTGCCCTGCCTGCCTTTGGGTTGCTCAAAGCTCCAGGTAAACAAAGTGTTACGTCCCGCCCTTGCTCACCAGCGCCCTTTATCACTTGAAGAACGCAAGGCTTAGGCGGAGGGTCGTATCACTTGACGCCTCATTGTTTGGGACGATATAAAGAGGAGAAGACTATTGTCTCTACAGCCACGAGGGAGGATGTGGCCTGAAGGGATCCGAGCCATAAAGATACAAGAGATAATGACTAGCCCTCCCCGAACTGCGCCTGCTTAATAGACTGTTGAATATTACTTTCTCCTCCCAGGGGAGGCATAAGTCCGAGTTAATGAGACATGCGATGCATGACGTTGTATGACCTGTCACATGTAAGAAGACTGCGCATGTGCAAAGGGGAGGAGACCTAATTTACATCAGGAGCGGGAGATTCTAATACATATGTACTAGGCGGTTGAGCAATCCTTTGAATATGTATGTTTTACTGCTTTAAATAAGAAGCCAAAGCTATGGTGTGGTGTGCAAGCCTCCTTAAGGGTACCCGACCCTTGCTGCACCCATCTCTATAGAGCTGGTATCACAATAAACATACCTGCTTCACAATCTATCTTGATTGCAGAGTTTTTCCACGCATCAATACTGGAATGCATTCAGTGATAATGTTGGATATATGTACATGAGGGATTAAGGATTTAGCACGTGAATGTATTTCCTAGTTCATGAGATAAGATAGCTGTAGAGTTGTGACCTTTTTCACTTTTTATACATAGTGGTTTGGGGATTAAGATTCCTAGTTGCTATAGTGATACAAATGAATAATGATTTCTATACTTGTAGTTAGACTATACAGAGAATAAGAATGTTTGCTGGCTAATTCATGTCTGATATTTTGCCTTCACTAATAAAGACCCCATCCCTTGAAGTGTTCAAGGCCAGGCTGAGCAATCCGATCTAGTGGAAGGGGTTCCTGCCCATGGCAGGGAGTTTGGAAGTAGGTGATCTTTAAGGTCTCTTTCAACCGAAAGCATTCTATGAATGAACTACTTCTACAAGTTTTTCTTGTTTTACTATGACCTGGGTTGTCACAGTTTGGTCCCCTTTGGGCAGAGGTTGTTGCGGCTGGGTGTGGCTGATAGGGCTGACTTTGTCAAGGCAAAAGTGCAGAGTCTGCTCTCCTGACCACGCAGACACTGGAATAAAGTTTTTCTGCTCACAGCGCTTATATTCCTTACTTCGTTTTCTTGCTTGCAATGGCTACTTTACCCCCTCGCCCGTCTTGGCCTTTCACCCCAGAAAGAAGACTGATTAAAGTACAAAGCCTCTACACTGTAGCAGATCAAAAGGCAGGAATGAAAAAACCGTGGCTCTTTCATGAACTGTGGAAACTGCTCTGCTCAGCTGACCTTTAGATAGTCTCCCCTTCCTCTGTCTGGCGCTGATCCTGCACGATCTGATTGTGCAAACACAGTGTTACTGGTATGAATGGTCTCATTGCGTTCAGGTGAAGCGACTCACGTTAGGAAACTTAACCATGTGCCCAAGTCTCCCCTCAACCTCCTGTACGGCAGACAAAAGTGTACCTTAGAGAAGCAGGCTAGATTTAAATAAGGAGTAGAAGCAGTAAAACTGTGTGTCTGATTTAAACAACCAGCTTTCTCCTTTTGCTTCTTTTTTAAAGCTACTAGTGTGAAACTAATTGTATTTGATGTGCAAAATGCAATAAAATTATATTCTGTCTCGGGATATGTAGGTGCTGCTGGAACAGCAACCGTGAGTTTAACGAATGAGTTAAAACTCTGGGGGCTGCTTATTTTGAAGGAAAGGGATTACAAGAACTAGTGTGCACTGTGGATGTTGTACCGCCTTTGTCTCAGCCTCCCTGCTGATTTCTGTTCATTTAGAATCACTTTTACATTTAAAACCCCTACACAACCCTCTTGCTGTGGAAGAGATAATAGGGGTGCGTTTCGTGTAAGAGATGATAATCAAAGTGATCACAAGGCCTACAGCAAACAAGCAGAGAGGTAGCTATTTCCCCTCCCTCTAATCGCTCTCCATTACAGTCATTTTAGCTGAGACTTTTAACAATCTCAAGAGAAAAACCCTGGGTGTAGGTAAGATACCTACTAACTTTGTAAGATTTTTAGAACTCGTTGATGCAGCAACTCTTACAATGAAATGGTGTCATCTCAGAACACCTGTACATGGTTGGTGTTTTAAGCTAAATAGGGCCATTGAGGAAGGATGGTTTACTGGTGGTCTTTCCTTTTCTTTGCATCAGAGGCGAAAAGCAGGTTAATTTGTCATTTATACTGTGTGGCTGTGTTAACAGAAGCAAGTTGCTCCAGAGTGCATCTGACAGACCTTTTTGCTGTTATAGCTGCATTCACAACTTTTGAGTGACGACAGGTCTGGAGAGCATTTCCTCTGCTGCAGGTATATTCTAGAAAAAAAAAAAACAAATCCAAGTGATTTTACTGGCAGTCCTTTGAGTCAGTGTTTTGGCTACCACTGAAGGAAGCAACACTCCAGCTAATGACTGTTACTTACAGGTTCGACAGACTACTGTGGAGAGCCAGGCACCTCTGGTTTTATACATAAACACTACTGATTCTGTGTTTAGAGCCCAACAACCTGTAACTGAGAACAACATCTTGGCTGATAGCGTAAAGTCAAACACTTGACTGGTAGAAAATGAGAACAGAATCTGAGAAACAGAATGGCTTTTAGGTGCCTAGTATAAAATCTTGACCCTAATGTTTTAAACATGGCTTGTGAAGAGAATCGGGTACAAAATTGGGCCCATGCCCTTGTTTGTTGCCATCTGATTTATAGAGAACTCTTGAGATACTCTCTTTAAAAAGCTTTTTATTTGGTTTTGCATTAGAGATTCAGAGGTTGCTTTCATGGGAAAAGTCAACTTTCAAAAGAACTGGTCAAGTTTTGGCATGATGAGAGGAGAATTTCAAAACGTTTGAGATTAGATTGCTTAAACCTCTCTAAAGTCTATTTTAAGTTTGCATGCCAAATGTGTCCTTAGGTGAATGGGCACCTGTGTTAATGAATCTAAACTCCCTAAAGAAGGAGTCAGGAATTCCACAAGACATCTCTGCAATCCACAAGAAGTCCAGGGAAGATGGGACTTGAGTTCCAAGGTTAAAAAAATAAAGCAGAAAAAATGATTAATGAAAATTATTTTTTTTTAAAGACTCCCTTCTGATTTCATTAAAAACCACTCACCCACAGGAATGATGCACTCAGAGATGTGTTCAGAGAGTACTCGATGGTCTGGATGATAAACTTCTTTCTGATTGTGGGATAGTGCTTGGTTCCAGTGACAGCAGTATTGAGTGTGCTGTGGCTTGGCATAGGGGTAGCTTTCGTTTCCAGTCCATTGAATCAGACTGTTTATTTCATTAAACGTACCATTCTCTTGTGCCCCAACAGCAGCTGCTCAGTCTTACTCTTGATGGCTTAGCACTATAATATGATCCTGGCATTCCTCTTGCAAAAATGTCATAAATAATTCCTTGGGTGGGAATCCATGGGGAAGGTGACACCACGGTTCAGTGGAACTGAAGCTGGCAGGAGAAGAAAATGCATTGAGTAAACTGCAGTAGAGCAGCTCCTCAAGTGAAGCCATGGGTTGTTCTGACTTGGCAACTCTCAGAAGTTAACGCTGTGATTCTTTGTCTTGACTGGTTAGGAAAGTTCAGGTGGTTGTGTTTTCAGTAAGATCTTCTGTGGGAAAGCTGAGATACTTTATCTAGTGTATCCTTTCTGCTATTTGGCAGTAAGACAGTCAGTCATATACTAGAAGGCAGCTCCGAGAGGTCATGTGCTCCTCTAACTTGCTCCATCCTGATACGCATTTGTCTAATTTTCCTCAAGATCTCCACAGCTGGAAACTGTGTGGTTGGCCCAGCAGTTTGCTCCAGCAACTGCTCTTTGTATTTCAGCCTTTAATCTAGTTCCCTGGTTGGCTCCTAACAAATGTCAAGTTGTCTGTGCGCTCCAGCAAGCTCCTCCTTCCTTTCGTGGTCCCTTTCAGCTAATGACTCTGCCATTCCTGGGGATATCCGAAAACAAAGGAAAGGTGGATAGGACTTGACATGAATTGTAGTGAACAGACCTTTGCTTCAGAACAGGCCGTGATGAGAGATCATGGGATCTTCTCACCTGCCCTGCTGGATAGGACAGCACGTTCAGCTCCTGTGGGTGAAGTCCTGTTCTGAATGATTCCCCATCTTCTGTTCCTAGAAAAGCCATGTCCCTGGCATTGTGTCTGCAGTGGCCAGGTGCTTTGGGACAGAATACAGGAAGCAGGCCGTGTTCTAATTTCTGTTGCTGCAGAGCAGGAAAAGTGTTGGGGTAGGGTCTGACTGGTGTCCTGTTGAAATGAGAGTCTTTACACTGACTTTCTTGAGCTTTGAACTTGATCCTCGGAGATGGTGAGTTAAAAGTCTTTGAGCCAATGCCTGAACTCTGCATGTGTTTTCTTTCCTAGGCAAATTCAGAATACGCACACAGGGCTGGATTTGTCGGTGCCAGAATACCAGGAAATCCATGGGAAAATGATGTCTGGCCATGTAGAGTATCACATCGTTGTTGTTACCCGACTGGCTGCCTTCAAATCAGCAAAGCACAAGCCTGAAGATGTTGTTCAATTTATGGTAAATGTTTAATCAGTGCTGTGTAATGATCACTTTCTTAATCAGCTTTGATTATTTTGGTCCTGATGTAGCAGATAAGTTGTCATCGCAGCCTCCCTGAGTCAGGGTCCTTAGTAGGACTATACAATCTGTACCATTTTTGCAGTAGGAGTATTCCACATATATTAATTGAACTTTTTATTTCAGGAGCGCAAAGCAGCAACGACTGATTGTTGTTCCCTTTAAGGCATTTTGCATTATGGGTCAACAAATAGAAACTAATTAAGCTTTTTGTAAGTCCTGCTACAAAATTAGTTTCTCTGATACGTGTATCAGCAGTGGGACGATACATAAATATGAAATAAATATGTGCGTTTACTTGAATGGAGAGAGAATCATGCAGAGCAGTAAGAGGAATTAACCTTGCAGTAAGTTAGCCTTGAACTATTAGCCCTGACATGGTTTTTAAAATCCTTAATAAGAGAGTTTTTACAAGGAAGCATCTGTATGAAAGGTTCCTGAGTTGGATTGTCTTTTTTATGATACCTGCAGAGTAAAGGTTTGAAAACGTAGCATGAGACTCGTTTCACCTGTTTTCAGTCATCCGTAGCATGTGCATGTCCACTTGAGCTGCCTCACCGAGGACTGTCTGTTGAGTCAGTGGAAATGGTGCATTTAGGGTATGTTGCATTTGATCTGCTTTAGCTGTCTGCT
>NW_010420147.1:0-3997 GCF_000710305.1 Buceros rhinoceros silvestris | reverse complement strand
TGAACCACTCCCAAGAGTGTGTTTCTCTGCCCATGACTATAGAGGGAATCTAAGGGGATACTCCCTGTTGCATGCTGTGAACATCTGCTCTTTTCAGATGTGTAGGGGATAAGGGTCAGAGTGATGTGAGTGCGTGGTTACTTGACAGACCATTAGCCCTAGAATAACTCACTCTGTAGAAGATAGCTGATAAATGGGTGTTTGCACAGGCTGATTTGCAGCTAAAGTCACACATGCTGTCAAGGTTGTGAGGAGGTGCATGGTGAGGAGCTCTCTTACATTTATTGTACTCCTTATGCTTTATATAACCTTACAGTAAAAACCAGCAATGCTGGCATAAGAGACTCTCCTGTTCTTCCTCCTTGCCCCTGCAGTGTTTTTTCCTGTGTTCTCCTTCCTGCAGTGTTTCATTCTGTTAGCCAGTGTCATATGGCTATTCTGTAATGTCAGCTGAGGAACTAACTGGTCCTGCTTAAAAATGGGTATCAGAAGGTTGTTTTTTACTACTAATTTACACCTGATTATTGAGCCTGTAAGTTGCTCTGTTAAAGTTTATTTTAGGAGAGGGGAAGGGCCGGACATGGGCAGATAAGAGAAGGGAATGAGGAATTGCTTTTATTCTGCAGCAGTGCCTGCTTGTATTATGTAAATATTTCCATGCAGCCCTGTGCAAGAAAGAATCTCACTAAACCTGAGGGCTTAAAGTGGGCTATTGTCATCTAACTGGGCTATTGTCATCTAAACTAGGTTATTGTCATTTTGCTTCATTTAAGAAAAAGTAGATAAAATCAGCTTGTGTGTGAAGAGGAGAAACAGACTTCTTAGGCTTGCTGAGATTGTCCACTCCCATGTCTCCTCTCTCTGGGAGGATTTTCAGCACTTTTAGTTGCTCTTCTCAAATGAGATGAACTTTTTTGCTTTCTCCCCTAATCAGACCTCCTGACATTTCATTCTTCATGAAGAAGAAAACTGGTGTAGTCTGAGGGGAATAACATTTATCTCATCAGATAAATTTTTTTTTCAGCTGACCAAGTCTGATATATTACGCAGTTTGGTGTGTGAGAGTAATTTAAACCCGTGAGCTGGGAGGTTGGATGCTTTGCATCGATTCATTCTGATGAGTCTTTTCTGTATTTATTACTGAAAGGAACAGAGGGATTCACCTGTCCTAACTTATCTCTCTGTAAGTTGGATATTTTAATCTGATTCTCTCCCTACTTTTATGGTCAATGGTGAGAAGGGGAATGAGGTGACTCATCCTCTGGAAATGCCTCTCTTCTTTGACCATAAAGGGAAAGCATTCTACATTTTAGACACCTGGGATGTGGGGCTTCAATTCTAGGCTAAAACGCTTAAGGCTCAGTTGAGCTGCGGACAATTTACTACCTATACCACCGGAGGTGCCCTAGGATTTTCCACCTAGCCTTCAGAACATTGTGGATCTCCCATAGGCCCTGTGTGATATTTGTGTGCCCCACGCAAGCCCCTTGGATGCACCAGAGCATATTGGGTGGCATGAGATGCCTGTCTTCAGGCAGAACAATCTGCTGTCTATGATTAGATGTCTGCATTTGCTGTGGATTTCTAAGCTCCCATCCCAGTCGCTGCAGTACTGTTGAGAAGAATGTAGCTGAGCATCTATGGCATGGGGGAATCCACTTTGCATAACATACATGGCTGGTATCGTTTGAGAAACCTAAAGCTCTCCTAGGTGTGTGCAGGGGCTGGCAGATGTGACAGAGGACATAAAGCCATTGGCACTGCCCTGGAACAGAGTGACTTAAGATACAGTACTAAGGTCCCTTAGTAATGCTGCCTGTGTTCCAGTGGGCTGAGTTTCAGTCACATCTTGCCAAAATATAGTGACTATACCCAACTGCCAGGAGAGCTGGGACACCTCCTGTGTGTAGGCAGTTTTCTTAACCTGGAGGCAAGTCCCCACCCTGTGGCTGCCAGATGAAGTGCGTTGCACCATAGTGCCTTATAGAGCCCTGTTGTGCTGGATGTTGTACCAGCACAAACAAGAACTGCAGCACTTCCCCAGAGAGTTTGTGGATGAAGCATAAGAGAACCAGGTGTCTGGGGAGCAGCAGGGAAGGATGAGGTTACATTGGGCAGCAGATCTAACACAAGCAGAGACGTCTGAAAGAGGAAAAAAACAACTGTGCACCTCTTCTGCCTTCCCAAGAGTAGGAGCAGGATCGGAGAGGAAACCTTTTTTTTTTCTTGCTGTGTCTAAACTTTCAAATTTGAGAGGCTGGAGAAAGGAGCAAATGTCATGGTGCTGAGATGACAGGTAGGTTAGAGAAGACAGGTAGACATGGTAGGATTTTCATTAGCTCTGGATACGTTAATGCAATAATGTCTACCTCAGGACCCAGCTCTGTGTTTTGGGACCCTTTGTCTTTCTTTTTCTTCCTCTTCTCAAAATATGAGTTAAATTGATTTTCCTTGTCTAGAAGCTGTTCCTCTACCTGCTTCCAGTTGAACTGACTCCACACTCTTGTGCCCTAGGTGTCAGCAATGGAACTGCCTTTCTGTGCATTAGGCTGTGAGCAACTGCAGGCAATGTGGTGGAGCAGCATTTATTGCTCAAATAGCTTCTCTGTATCCCCTGAAAAAGATGGTGAGCAGGACAGAAATGTGTTCTAAGCTATCTGTGATTGCTGGGCTGCTATTTAGACCACATTGGATCCAGATATGTTAAGGGTCTATGACCAAAACCAGGTGAACATCAAAAAGAGATTTCAGATCTGGCCTGTGGAGTCACTAACCTTTATTAGTGGAGCTCCCCATTCCTCAGCCTTAATGGGACTATGCAAAATCAGTATCATGGTGTTTCTAACTGAAATATTTATGAAGCATTAACAGAAGAAGAAATTCACTTCTTTGATGACTTTCACATCTAAATTCTTAGAAACTGGAGGGATTTTTTAATTAAAAAAAAAGCCATTTGTAAAATAGGGCAAATGGGTTCTAGAATTGCTTAACCTTGAAGTTCTATCTGAAGGATAGAACACGTTAGTAACTGAAGGAAAAGTTGGCTGCATTTCTTTCAAAGGTCAGAATACTCTTGTCCTATTGGAAGAGCAAAATTGGTTTTGTCTTTGGTACTGCATCAGAGGTACTGCTGCAGAGGTGATATTTAATTATTCCCTGTAGATGTGCCATTTTATGTGAGAAGATGCATTTCTTAAATGCAGTTCTTCTAGCCACGCCTTACCTTTTTCAGCAATTAACTTCTCTCTTCCCAGCCTTATTAAAAATCCACCCAGCCTGTAGCGCCTTCTCTTTCTATCTGCGCCCAGTTTAATTGCTTGTTTTTTAAGAGTTACATTTGTTAGTCGAGTTCTTTCTTTTTTAAAGCTGAAAAAATAACTACTGGTGTTTGACAGGCGCAGCACATTTCTGGGAAGAATTCACTGTAGAATTGTCTTCCTCTCATAAAATGAGGGAATGTAAGTACATGGGTGTGTATTCATCTATGTTTTCATCGTTGCCTGTTTGCATATCTTGGTCTGCTTTCTGTGGGCCTCAAAATCTGTGTGTTTGGAGTTGCTATTTCCTGACCATACAGATACGTTGTGAAGATAAATTCCTTCACGTTATAACCTCTGTGATGTGGAAGGGGGAAAAAAAAAATCCCTGCACAGTGTAGCAATAGGTTCAGGAACTATTAAGAATTCATGTTGATTAAAAAGAAATATTAGAGTGCTTGCTCTTCTGCTGGGCAAAACAGATGGAGAGAACAGCATGTGGTCATGTAATTAAAATCTACCGTAACGCATACCCACGAGGTCATCAGGCAACGTTAGTTCTGGTACGGCTGAAATTGGGAGTGTGCAAAAGAAAACTTGGTTTGTGCTGTCTGCACAGGGGGTTGCTTTTGATTCCTGTATCCCAAGCTAGTGGTTTTTTTAAAGGACAATGCTGCCATATTTTCTGACAGTGTTAAGTAAAACTCTCAGTAGCTGTCCCGGTTTGGGCTAGACTTCCT
>NW_010420146.1:2533-14495 GCF_000710305.1 Buceros rhinoceros silvestris | reverse complement strand
TCTTCGTCTGCCAAGCCAAGCCATGATGAATTAATGAATTAAAGACAGACTTAAAAAAGCCCAACAGAATAATTCAGGACTGCTCCTGCTTTTAATATTGTCAAATATAGTGTAGTAGATCTTTTTGTCTAATTTTAGTGTTCTGAAAAATGTATATGGTGGTCTTCATGTCCCCTTGTGAGTGTTGTATCTGCATATCTGTTGCAGGGTCGGTGACAATTGGAGGCAAGAGCAACTGAAGGTTCCTCTTTGGATCTGGGAGCTATGTTACTGCACAATGCCAACCTTTGCTCCAGCTTTGCTCATGATTAGCAGGCTTGACCTGGTTCTACTTCACATTTCTGCAAGAGAAGGTCCGTGCATTGGCTGATGTACATACAGCCAGCCAACACTTCCTTTGTGAGCTGAGGATGAGTCTGCTCCCTAAGCGACCTGTGTCAGTTAGTTACCTCACATAGCCACTCATCCTAGTGCTTAGAAGAAAAAAAGCCTTTGTGGTCTAGCTGACTAGTGGACATGAAGAAGGGTTGCAATTTTTCTTTCATTCTGGTCATTAAAAAAAAATTTCCATCTCGGAAAAACTTAATTTGAACAAAGGAATGACAAACAAAGCAATTATACACTGAATAATTGCATATGTCTTTTGTTTGGCTCAAGACTTTTTCCTATTTCATAAATGTTTCTTCTTTTTTCCCAGCAATGCCATTAGAGACCTTTTTATTTTCTAGGTTTTTCAAAGTTGTTTTTTACACCTGTTGTGTCTAACTAGAAGCAAACTGCAATACCTCCATCTATCATCTTCTCCTTCTTTTGTGTAAAAATGCATAAAATATTCTCCATTTTAGTGTTGCTTGTTGTTGTTTTATATGTGATGGTAACGCTTTAGTTCTGCAGTCAAGGGAAGGTTTGCCACTGATGATTCTTGCAATGTGCCTAAGCTTATGGTAGGGTGTAGAGCCTTCTGTTACAAATAATACAATGTCTCAGTGCTCAGCAAAATTACTAAGCACAATTACTATGCTTAGGTGTTTAGAGATCTTTTTTATATTATTTTTAATTTGTGTGTGTATGAGAGAGAGAGAGTGAACTAAAATGAATCAGAATTTATAGGTTTGGCCTGGACAAAACATTAGTTTGTGTGGAGTGTCTGAAAACATCTCATTAAATAGAGAAGGGATAAAGCAAAGCAATAACTTTCAACAGTCTCGCTATTTAAGTATTGCAAATTAGTATGTGTTCCAACAAGAATGATATTAAATTAATCTCCAGAATGTGACCATGTTTATATTAATCAACCATGCTCATGAAATCTTTTCCCCGTACCCCACTGCTACTAAAAATTTACGAGTTTATGCATATCACAAGATTGCTACTTATGTCGAACAAACCCTAAAGAATTAGTTTTTTATCTCCCTTCTCTAAATCTGCTAGTTTTGTTCAGTGAAACTCATCATTTAATGATATCTAAGATTGCTTTAGGCAACACGGCAGAAAATTAATACTGTGTATTGTTCGCATTATAATTTATCAGTTGTAAGCTTATGTATTGCATTACCTTGTTGCATATGAAATAACCATGCAGATTCAAAATATAATTTGGATTATATTTTGCCAGCCTGCCACTTTTGGTAAAAATTTCCATGCAAATCTCTTTACCAGGGACAAGTGTTTTCTCTCTTTGTAATTACCTGTTATTACTCAAAACACACACTGTCACATCTCAGAGGTTGGTTTCTGCAACCCAGGTCGTTAATATGAGATTCTTTTAAAGGCAGCAAGCTGCCGTCTAGATATCTAAAGCCGGACTTTCAGCTAGTGTAAATCCAGATATAAATTTCCGTAGTTCTGCTGTTTTTTGCAATTTACACCAACACAGTCTCTCTCCCATCACAAAGTGAATTGTTATAATATAATAAAAATTTTGAAATGAAGATAGTTTGACTGGGTTGATGAAATAAAGTGATAATACTGAGTATGTTTTTGTGTGTTGGGTGAGGTCTGCTTTTAATTACATTGATACTCATTTGACACAATTATCCTGTGTAGAGTTAGGATCAAAAAAGACCCCTGAGCAGAAACTGGCACTTGAACAATAACTTTTGTTAATGAGGAAAGAGAAATGGATACCATTCACTGTGTGTGTAATTTAACAGAATACTACAGTAACTGTATCAATTTATTTTCAAAGGCGTTTTCACCAAGTCTGCTATGCCCCCACACATTCTTGTATGGGCATATTGCACTAGTCATCTTCATATTCTGTTTCTTAGTTAGAAATGTCTCCAAGATTGAATTAAATCACTAAAACATGAACTTCAATATTAACATAAAAATAAAACCAAAAGACCTATCCAATGTCTGTTTATTCTCCTCCTAATTTGAAAAAGAATAAACTGCATTTCCCAGGGAGATAAATGAATCCATAGTAAACATGCACAACATAGTTTAAAAATTAGGTTGTGAAAGTACTTTTCTGATTAGGAACACGGTATGATTTGTGCCAGGTTCTTTATGTTGAATGAGATTATCTCAAAACTCCCTAATGGTGCAAGATTAAGCATCAGCTATATAGATCTTATTCCATATAAAATATTTATATTTATGTTCATAAAGCAAATGAACATTTGACCAATAGAGAGGAAATGTATTAGAATTACAAAGGTGTTTCAGTGTGTGTTTAGCTGATATCTAACCCACATGTTTAACTCTTATATAGAAGTTGTTTTAAAGTGCTTTCCTGAATAAGAATGGCTTCACAAGACCACAGATTCTTGGTGGTTGAGTTCCACCCGTGGATATCTAGTTTGTTTGTCAAGCATACCTTGGCTGCTCTAGCCACATTCAAAATGAATTTATTTCTTATAAATAATTGTTTTTCACATTTATTTAGAAATGACCTTATTTCCTCCCAAGGATATCTACTTAACAGAAGTGGGTGAAGTGATTGCTTTATTGATGGTGACAAAATCAAAGTTTCCTCATTTTAGAAACGTAACTTGAAAGTTCCCAAGTTATAGGTCTGGGCTTTCAGTGCTCAACTTAAAAAATGAAAAAATAAAAAAATTTAAAAAATAACCAAAACCAAAAACAACCCAAAAAACCAAAACTAAAACAAAAACCAACCAACCAACCAGAAAACTCCTTCAAAGAGCACTTTAAAGCCTGAGTCCAGCTTGGGGGCAAATTAATGTTTCCCAGAGAACTGCCTCTGTCTTTCTTGATTGCACACGGAGCCTAAGCCAGAAACATCTGACTTTGCAAGCAAAGCTCAGTGCTGTTAATTTCCTGTATCACATTCTGCTCTTGTACTCTGGTTTGTCGTTAAATAAAATCTGTATTTAGATAACTAATAGTAAGTCTCTTTAAAACGTAATGATGCAAATATAGTGCTTTTTAGATTCCAGGCAAGTTTGATGCTGTTTGTTCTTCAAATGCAAATAAAGGCATTCTCTACACTGGAGTATCACTATCCCATAGAAGTGAGGAACTCAGTAAGAAGCAAGCTCCCAGCTGGGCACATAGCTGAGTTTCTCCTACAGCTGGTTCAGTTGCAGAGAGCGGAGGAACTTGCACGCTGGTGAGGCTGGAGCTGCAGAAGGCACACGTTTCCTCACTGCCCCTTATGCTCTCTGGGTCAGGGCTGCAACAAGGAATCTGCTCCAGATAGCACCTCTTTCAGCTTTTATCATTTCCTTTTGTTCTACAGAAGGAAAAGAAACCCCAGGTATTAGATTTAGTTAATGGAGATTTGGCCACATCATGTATAAATAGATGCATTTGGAGCACTGTGGACCTATTTGGGAAAAGTTTCTTGCTGTATGAGATCACTTTTAGTCTTCACATCCAGGCAGGCTAGCAAGTTGTGTTTAGTGGCTCAGTCAGCATTCGTTTGCAAAGTACCTGTGACATTAAGTGAATACTTTGATAGTATCATTCTCTATATTTCTAGCCATCTAAGAGTCAAATCTCTAACGTAAGCTGGATGTCAAGAGTTCTTCAGTAATCAATGAAGGGATAATGGAACAGATCATGGAACAAATCCTGCCGAAAGGTATGTCAAAACATATGGATGTCAGGGAGGTGATTAGAGACAGCCAACATAGCATCATCGAGGGCAAACCATGCCCTGATTAATCTAGTGGCCTTACATGATTGAGTGAGCATCAGTGAACAAGGGAGTGCTATGGTTGCCATTTGCCTGGACTTCTCTGAGGCCTTTGATATAGTACCCCATAACATTCTTGCTGCTAAATTTGGGAGATATGGATTTGAAGGATGGACTGTTAGATGGATAAGGAATTGGCTGGATGGCCATCCAAAGAGTTATGAGTACTGAGTCAAAGACTCAATGTCCAAGTGGAAAACAGTGATGAATGGTGTACCTCAAGGGTCTATATTCAGACCAACACTATTTAATATCATCAAAACACAGACAGTGGATGCAAGTCTGCAGATGACACCAAGCTGAGGGATGCAGTTGGTAAACTTGAGGTGAAAAGAAAGAAAAGAAAAAAAAGAAAGACAGGGACTTGCTAGAGCAGGTAGAGAGGATGATCAGGAAAATGATCAGAGGGCTGTAGCACTTGTCTTATGAAGAAAGACTGAGAGAATTTGGGTTGTTCAGGCTGGAAAAAAGAAGGCTCCAGGCAGCCTTCTGCAGATCTTATCGCAGACATTCAATATATAAAGGGGGTTTATATGAAAGGCAGAGAAAGATTTTACCAAGACTTGCAGTGACAGGACGAAAGTTTTAAACTGAGAGAGGGGAGGTTGAGATTATAGGTTTAGATATGAGGAATGAAGTTTTTATGACGAGAGTGGTGAGACACTGGAACAGGTTGCCCAGCAAAGCTGTAGATTCCCCGTCACTGGAAGTGTTCAAGGTCAGGTTGGACGGGGCTTTGAGCAACCTGACCTAGTGAAAGATGTCCCTGGCTATGGCAGGGAGGTTGGGCTATGTTATCTTTATAGGTCCCTTCCAACCCAAACCATTCCATGATTCTGTGATTCTATAATGCCTATATATCTTTGTGCATACAACGATGTATCTCTTTTAGTCTTCTGGTTTAGGGGAGAAGCACCCTGTCAAGGTGACTTTCTTCCCTGACCATATAGTGGTTCTAGATGAATCGACTTAGACTAAATGGCTTAGTTAGCTATTGAGTAATGCTTGCATTATTTGATGTCCTAACTTCTAGCAGTTTAATCAATTATGTAAATTAGAGACTTTGTGCTCTTCATCATTACTTTTTTTCATATTTTACATTAGTTAAGTGTCTGGACCCTTTTAAACTTTCCTCTGCAGCTCTGAAATGGAAGAAATTAAGTAAATTGTGTGGAGGCAATAAGGTATTAAGTTTCAAGGCAAAAATGGTTGTGCATTTCTGTGAAAACACATAAATCAAGTGTTTCTGGTGTGGTATCTTCATAAATCAGGGCATGTCAAAATTACACATTAAGGACGGTGCTTTTAAACAGGAAACTGAACATTTTAGAAGATGCATTTAACACCTTTTTGCATAAACAAACTCCTGTTTGCATAAACAAGAGGAACATACTCAGAGTGACTTTCAGCATTACCTTGTGAAGCCTACACAGACCTGCAGTCCTGTTCTGCTAATTTTGTTTTGTGAGTACTAGGAATCTCTGTGAGTTTTCAGTGATTAAGCTAAGATACTGCTTTGACTTTAAACTATATATTCCTAATTCTCTTCAATGGTGCACATTAAAGGAAAAAATTGATTAAAAGAAACATTAAAAGAAACTATTTTAGATAAAGTTTGCTTCAGAGCAGTAACAACAGAGAAAAAAAAAGCACCACAGATGCAAAGCTATCAAAGAATTTGGAATACTTTGCTAATCATTACTCAAAATTTGGTTTATCTTACATTTAGAACTACTAGTTTGGAGAAAAATATTGCTTAAATTTTACCCCAGCCTGTAGTGATTGTATTTCTCTGGTGTAAGCCCGGCATCTGCTGGTAAGCTTCATCCAGAAGCTGAGCCACAGAATAACACAGAAATTACAGCTGGGGTGTATCTAGTATGAGGCAGCTCTCTCCTTCAGATTCAATTTGTAAAGACATGTCTTTGAGTTAATGGAGTGTGATTTTAAACTGATCGCTGATTTTGCACTGCAGCTCAATGGTCTGCTTTCAGTCTTAGCTGGTAACTTTTCACTGAAATTGTCTTCTCACAGGTGCAGTAGTGCTTGAAAATGCCAACAGATATTCAATGAGTGGTCTGATGTTTTCAAAATGCCCATGCCCCGTGATTATGTCTACTGGGTGCTTCTTGGTTCAAGGTACTTTCCTGAGTACATTGTATTTCAAAAATAGATACGGAGTATCACAGTTTTTAAAATCTGTTTTTCTCTATTGACTGTCAATAGAGCCTATGCTGGCCAGCTCAAATGGAGCATCTCCTACTGCCGGACACGTAGAGAGAAATGCTGTCTTGTTCATTTTGTTAATCCGACTTGATGCCTGCATCTTTAGAGAGTGTAACACTTGTGTCATTTTTCAAGATCCGCAAATGTATCATGTCATTATGGAAATCACAGAGCTGAGGAGACAACAAAGTCCTATCATTTTGCAGTGAGCAACTTGGTTGTCAGACCTCAAGTTCTAGGATTTACAAACTTTATCCAGGAGTGGAAATTAAGTGTAAAGCATTTGCATCTTGTCACACGTAAGGGACCATCAGTGAACAATTGCAAATCCAAATTACATCTAGGTGCTGCCAGGCCAGCTCTGAATTTGATAACTTCTCCCTTCCATGTGTGCACTCATTTTGACTTTGAAGTAAGGAGAGGAAAAAAGGTGATCCGATTAAATTTCTGCAGGTAACATTGTGGTGGGCTGACCTTGGCTGGCTGCCAGACATCCATCCAGCTGCTCTCTCACTTCCTCTCCTCAACAGAACACATAGAGAAAATAGGTGAAAAAACCAGGGATCGGTTACCAATTACCGTCATGAGCAAAACAGACTTGATCTGAGGAAAATTAATTTATTTAAATGTCAATTAAAATAGGGTCAAATAGTGAGAAGCAGGCAGTGTTTACCCTCAGTATCAAAGTAAATCAAACCTCTGGAAAAAGGGAAGGATGGAAGCTGATGACTTCTGGCACCAATGGGAAGGATCTGCTTCAAAGATGAAGGAGAGACAGGTGCCTATAAGCAAAGAACCTGTTCCACCTAACCCTATGCCATGCAAGACTATCAGGAAGAATCAGTGAGTCGTCATAATGCATACTCCCTGCTGCAGAGGACAGAAGCACCCATCTATTGACCCGACCAATTGTCTAGAGGATGGGCAGGGTCCAGGATCTGAAATGTTGTGGAGGGACTGCCTAAGCTCATCTGACCCTCTGACTACAACCCCTTTGCTGTTATTCTGTGAGGGAACAGATGATACTGCCTGGGGAAACCAGGACAGTATCAAAAGCGACTACACAGCTCTGGATGTGGTAGTCAAGGGCATGGGTGAACCAGGTGTTGTTCTCGTCTATCCTGCCAGTGAGTGAACAGGGTGTGAGGACAAGGGCATTAATAGGACAGGTCAGTAAATGGCTGCATAACTGGTGCTGGCAGCAGGGGTTTGGGTTCTGTGACCGTAAGTCCCTGACTGCTGATCAGCTTCGGAGATACAAGATTCACCTCAATAAGCAGGGCAAAACTATATTCATCCATAGAATGTCTGACCTCACAAGGAACAAGAGAGTAACCAGCAGTCCTGTGAGGGAGTGATGAACAGGATGGCTGAGCAAAGGGCATGGGATGATTTGACAGGCAGGGATCACAAAATCAACAAAATGGGCCTTACATGGGGTTACCTCCACCAAGTGCATGTAGGCAAAGAAATGTCTGCAAGGTACCATTAAGGAGAAATCCCCCAAACCCTCTCCAGGACCCCAACATGCTGGGGTGCTTTTCTAAAGCGACTATGCAAATGCACGCAGGATGGGGAATAAGCACGATGAATTCTAGATCTGCGTGCAGTCACTATGATCTTGTTTGGAATGCAACAAAATGTGGTGGGATGGCTCCCATGACCACTGGAGTGGGATACAGGGGAGATACGAGATCCTGAGAAAAGACAAGATGTGAAGATGGGGGAGGGGCAATGTGCCCTTTATATGAGAGAGCAGCTGGAGTGAATCAAACTCTGCTTGGGAATGGATGAGGTGCTAACCGAGATCTCATGTGTTAGGAGAGAACAGGTAATGGTGACATTACAGTGTGTGTTTGCTGCAGACCACCTAACCAGGAAATGGATGAGGTACTCTACAGACTGACAGAAACAGCTTTATGTTCATATGCCCTGGTGCTCATAAGGTATTTCAATCATTCTGATGTCTTCTGAAGGAACAACCCATCAAGACATAAGCAATCCAGGAGGTTTTTGGACTGCATTGATGATTGATCCTTTTCCAATTCATAGAGAAGCCAATGAGAAAAGGTGCTTTGCTGAACCTCATACTCACCAGCAAGGAGGGGCTCACTGGGAATATGAAGATCAAAGGAAGCCTTGGCTGCCATGATCGTGAGATGTTGGTTCAGGATCTTGAGGGCATGAAGGAGGGTGAAAAGCAAGCTCACATTCCTGGACTTCAGGAGAGAAGACTTTGGCCTCTTCAAAGATCTGCTTAGAAGAGTGGGGGATAAGGCCCTGGAGGGAAGAGGGGTTCAAGAAAGCTGGTTACTATTCAAAGAACATCTCCTCCCAACAAATGTGAAGTCAGGCAAGAAGTGCTAGGAGGCCAGCACAAATGAAAAAGTCTCTCCTGGCCAAACTCAAATTCAAAAAGAAAGTATACAGAGGGTGGAGGCAAGGAATGGTAACATGGAAAGAATACAGAAACATTGTCCAAGCATCCAGGGATGAAGCTAGGAACGTTAAAGCCCAAATGGAATTGAATGTGGCCTGAGATGTCCAGGACAGCAGGCAGGGTTTCTGTACAGACTTCCCTGCAGACTGGAGACAACGGAGGACCGTTGCTCAGTGAGTCAGGGGACCTAGTCACAAAGGACATGGAAAAAGCTGAAGTATTGAATGCCTTCTTTGCCTTATTCTTTACTGGGAAACCCAGCCTTCTGGAGCCTGAGGCCCCAGGGGGCATAAACACATGATAGGTATTGTCTCAGGAGGCAGTGCAGCTCCTCCATTTACAAAGAGTACTTTCCATTGCGTGTGATTTCATTCATTTGTTCCTGTCACAAGTCAAAAGCAAAGCTAAGTGTTTGAGTTTCTTTTGTTTTATGTTGAGCAGTTGTTGAAGTCTGTTTACATTAAATTACAAGGCTGACATAAACTAGATAGTGTGTATTTTGAGCATCTTACACCACCCCCCTTCACTTCTACCTCTGTCCCAGGACACAGTGGTTCCTTTTTGCATTTAATTAAATGAAATGTGTAGTGCTTAATTGAAATAACATAATTAAGTTAATAGTGGAGGCTTTTTTCTTCTTTTATTCCCTGCAGAATGGACTAATTAACTACCAAAATGCTAATTTATTTGCAATTGTCTTCTTCCTTAACCTACCATCATATTCAGATTGTCCTAGATTTACTTATACTTTCCTCTCATTTTGGAATTTATCCAGCTTTAACACTGAGGGAATATTATATGCACAAAAATGATTCAGTAACCTGAAGGGACAAAAGCCTCATTTCATATGCGTGCACACTTCATGAATGTTAATATAAGACATGGTTAGGTGAGTAATAGTGATCTACGTAACTGCCTTGTATCTGCTAGTTACCACCTCTCAGTCAGCATTTTGGTGCCTCCTTAGCTGGACCTTATAGGTGGTCATGCTTACAGTCCTATTCTGTGGAAATGTAAAGTAAAATCAATTTAATTTTAGCCTCCTTGATCACAGGTAAAATACCTTCATTTGAAGAAGAGTTAAAACAGTAAGTGCTGCATGATAATAAGTGAAGGGTAATGATGGAAGGCCAAGTGCCTGTGAATGGCAAATCATGTTTAGATTAAAAGATAAAGCCCCTGAGATCCTTCAAAGCTGTCTGAATATTAAACTCTAGGAACTGAATTTAAAGCCTAGAAACAGAGCCCTGTCGAAACTGAAACTTGACAAAACTTCCAGTGGTTATAACCAACTAGGGCCCTGTGGCTTCAGGCAGCTGGTGACTCTGAGAAGACTGGTCACAAGCTCAAAGAGAGGGAAATATCACAGGGACAAGGCAAGGACTACAGACACTGGGGAAAAATGTGGTTCTGCAGAAGTCCTCTGAACAGCATAGATTATGGCATAGGGTCTTTCTATTATGATCTCTAGCTTTGAGTTTTCTGGGTCTAGGTACATCCATTTTTATGTTAAGATCTATGGTCCTTTAAATGAAACGTATGCAATGATGGAAATCGTAGAAAGGATTCTGCTTTTGTGCCTGGTTTTACCACACACAAGAGTCTGAAATTACTTGACTTCTGCTATTGCAAAAAAGCTGAAAACAAGATGATTACCTTGGCAACCACTGCCACACTCTGGCGATGAGGAAGCACTACCATGAGCAATGACACCTTTTCAAATAATTTCCAGTTTCCTAGTTCCTCCATTTTCAGGTAAGTTACAATTTTCCAGTAGTGATTTTAAACCTCTTAATTATTGACACGTGTTCTGAGCCTTAATTCTGGTTTAGAAGGTAGAATGTTTGTTTGGAAATTATGAAATGTCTGTACTTATGATAAAATGGCCTCAAGACAATGAAGAGAATTTTCTCATTTTAGTGCTTATTTATATGGCAACTATATATTGCCTTGCAAAGACATACTTTCATTTCAGAATTTCACTGATACATGATACTTATTCAGGAACTTCTTAAAGAAGAAAGGTTTTGTCTTTCTTAGACATTTCACTAAAGATTAAAAATATTCTTACACCATTATGACTGCAGTTTTAGGTGCCTTTTCAAAGATCAAGATCAAACTAAGTTTAATGTCAAGAGCTGATTTTTTTTATCTTTTAGAAATCAAGTATTTAATAATACCTGTTAAAGGGAGTATGTCTGGGATTTTGATGTTTTCATCAGGTACACAAATTAACGTTTTACAAAAATAACTTCAGCTGTTAAATTGTTTCCTCTGGAAGCTGCCACAGAGACTTGAGTATCCACATTTGCCACTGCCAGTTTCCTTCAAATAGGATAGGACATCAGTTAAATAGTGTCATAAGCTTTCCTTTTGCTAAGATCTCTCTCCCCCTTGCCAAATACTGTAAGGAAGATGAAACTGCCTTTTGTCAGGCGAATAAGGTGAAATTGAGGCTGAAGGGCAAAATAAAATAAAGGCTACATGTGAGAGCAAATTAGGTGCCTGGCTCTGGGGTTAGAAGCCATCTCTTAGATCTGGGTGTCTAGGCTTCCTACACACTGATGAAAGAACTTTAGGTTTCAGTTTAAGCAATGGGAATGTATAGATTTTTTATGGTGTGGTACCCTCAAGTTGCTAATGTCGCATGCATACTGCAATCTATGTTTCCAAAATAATAACAATAATTGCTTGACTGACTGCTTTAAAAACAATAGTTGGGTTACTTTTTAAATTTGAAAACGTTAAAGAGATCTGTGCTTCCTGATGGAATTTTCTTCTTTCCTTCAGAGGGTGGCTGTACAATCATTGATACCAGACTGGTGTTGGAAGCCTCTGGCAGAAAGGCTCTGCAAAGATAACCTGTACTCAGTAATTTCTTCCTGACGTACTAAGCTATCCCCTTAAATCAATGCTTAATATTTACTTTTCTTAGTGGAAGCGGGGAGGGAGAGGCACCTACTATGTTTCGGATCATAACTTCTGCAGTGAAGAACCTGATGTCCGTAAAAATCTTATTTCGGATATTTGTGTGGATCTAGAGCCCAATTCTTTTTCATAGCTGTGTTTTCTTCCGTGTTAAGAAGGTTTGTTCCCAGTTATCAGAAAGGCATAGAGGTGTATTATTCCTG
>NW_010420146.1:0-2440 GCF_000710305.1 Buceros rhinoceros silvestris | reverse complement strand
CCTGCTGAATACACTAGCATTAGAAGAACTTAATTTCTGATCTTAGGAAGGAAATCAGATAGCTGGGAGAAAGTCAGAAAAAGACTTATCTGAGAGAGTTTCATGGAGATGTCCAGAATTAGAGTGGAAAGTGTTTATGGAAGAGAGAGGGAGATCGGGCAGGGCCTGGAAGTTCAGGAAGATCTGTGGTGAAGAAGAGATGCAATGCCCCTCCGATGCAGTCCAAGCCAGAAGAATTTACTCCATTGTCTGCATGACTGCTATAAATCTCACCCTGCAGAAGTGTGGTGATTTGGAGCTGAATCCCTACGTCTGTGCTCTGAGTTGACAAGGGGGTCCGTAAGATTACTAGGCTTCCCTTTGCCTCAGAAAGGTGTAAGAATGTAAAATTCTAGTTAGAAGTATTTTTCATTGTCGAAGGCTTCAGTATTCAAATAAATATTAACGCTATTCTGCACATATACCTTTGGAAATAATCAATTGACATCAGTCCACATCAATCCCTGGATGGTTTCACAGGCTGTAAAGGTGTTTTGGATTAGCATTTGTCCCATGTGCTCTGCTGGTCACTTGTTTGAACAAAGAATCTGCCCTGTAGGTTCAGCTTTTACAGTTCATAAACATCTGATTAACTTGAAGTGAGGATATCAGCAACAATAAGCCATAAATGTAGTTTAAATACGGGCAACAGGATATAATTCACAGTGCTTATGTTCTCATGAGAGATTTAATGTTTCTTCCTAGCAGAATGAACTTGATAATTCAGTAGCAAATGTCTATTTCACTCCTGAGATACTTTAGCTGAGCATATTTCACCAATAAAAGATACTAGAATTAAACTGACAGAAAGAAGACCGATTATTAAGATTTCAATCAAGGCTCGTCACTATCTTAATTCACTGAAGTGAAATTTTACATAATGATGTAGAAAAGGAAAGATTTAAGAAATAGATTTTTCTACAAGAAGCCAACATGTTATTTCATGGTTTAACGAGCCTCTGCTGTTCCTTGTAAGCTTTTAATAAGCTGTAAAAACCCATTGGAATTATTGTAAAACATCCTTTCCTCTTTTAAGATACTTAAAGAAGAGACTAACTTGCATCATGTTGTGTTTTGAATTTCAATTCTATCAAATTTAATTTTAAAAAATAAGGTAGAGGTTTTGTTTTCCTGAGCAATGCATAGCAACATTTTGAAAAAAAGAGCTTTTCCTAACAAACATGGTATTAAAAGCCAAGTTTTCTCTTTACTGCCTCTCATAGATCCTGAGTTCAAGATTCAGCTCAATCTGAATTTGTTGAAAGTTTCTGGAAGACAATAATATCTCAGATAAGATTTTTCTTCCTTAGTTTGTAAGGTGCTTCCTTACAGGTTTGATTTTTTTTTTTTTTTTGCTTGGTGTGTTACGTTTTTTGAAATGAGCCATATCATCATTAGGTTTCATATGTTCGCTTAGGTTCACTTGATGTCTTGAGACTTTTTTCATTGTTTGCGCAACCTTAGATTTTCCCATGTATTCAGTATAAATTAGCTGGCTGATTTTGTGGTCACTATTTAATTGAATGCATTGCTTCTCAAAGAAGGTGAAGATTTGTTGTTCAGTATTAGGCTAGCTCGCATCACGGATTTGCATTTCCTCTTCTCTGCAAATGTAATGTTGGAACCATATGTTGCTGTATAAATCAGCTAGCTTTCTGGTTCTTTAAAAAGGCTTTTATGGTAACTTGCATAACAATCGATGAAATATATTTGAATTCTCTGCTGTTTACTTTTTTTAAAATTTTTTTGGCAGAAGGGATGGCAGTGCATAAATGCCTGTCCGCTTCTCTGCAAAGTATCTTATTTTTGAAACTTGTTCATATCTGTAGTGGTAAATCATACGTTGCAAATATTCGGGGCGGACAATGTGACAAGTTTGTGTGCACACAAGGCCTTTATTAAGATACAACTGCAGCAGACTGCTGCAGCCCCTACACACTACAAATTCACTGAGTGACAACCGCAGCAAAATGCGTAGTGTCTCTCTTATCGCATATAGTTTCCCGTGGAGTGTTATGATTTAGGTGTTTTTCTTGGATTGGTTTCAAGTTCACTGTCCTGCCCAGAGATGAGCTGGCTCTCCGATCACCCACTGACACAACCACTCTGTCTCCTCCTAAACAACACGCCTCCTGCTGCTGACTGACAGCAGGCTTAGCTGAGCTGCTTCCCGGACCGGCCGGGGGGTCACACCCACAATTCCCCCTTTTTGTCTCTCTGCCAAAAAGACCGTATTCAAGGATTTCTGCAGGGCCATTGCAGAAGCCCAAGGATCCGTGAGAGGCAGATGGCCAAGATTATAACGATCAGAACAATCCTTTTAGCTAGCCGGTAACATCTCATCTATTGGGCAACTTATGAAACCAATCTGTTTATCTTCAACACTGAGGCTTGAAACACC
>NW_010420145.1:0-3257 GCF_000710305.1 Buceros rhinoceros silvestris | reverse complement strand
TCACCGGCAGGAGGCTGTTATGCTATGACAGAGGCGAAGGGCTGTGCGAAGAAGTCGGGAGCGCGGGAAGCGGGTTCAGCCTGTCGCAGCCCCCCCAGCTCCCTCTTCTCTTCTCCGCAGGACTCTTCGAGCAGAGGGTCGAGCAGTATTTGGAAGAGCTTCCAGACACAGAACAAAGCGGAGTAAACAAGTTTCTGCGAGGCCTTGGTGAGGAAAATATTTAGAAGTTTTTCTGAAATGAATTTTTATGTCTAGCCTTACCCGAGGTGACATCAGATAGTTGAGAGTTTCAATGTGATAAGAAATATGGAGAGGAAAATAATGAAAAATACTTAAAGCTGATTTAAAAACCAGATTTAAGTATGATCCTTGTTAACATTTCCATTTTCACTCGGGGGTGGGAGAACCGAGCCGTAACCGTGGAGGAGAGAAGGCAGGTGGCTGAGCAGGTGGATTCTGGGCTGGCATGAGGTAGAAGAGGTACCTTAGAGCAGCGACGTTACAAATCAATCTGTTTGCTGAGGAACTTCTGACTGCCCTTGGCTTCCCAGCGTACCCAGAGACTGACGGTGTGCTCTCTTTAGGAAACAAAATGAAGTTCCTCCACAAGAAGAACTAACTCCTTTCTGCTGAAACACCGGCCCGAAGGCTGTTTATGACACTGCACGTGAGACGCCTGCAGCGTTTCAGAGCCCGATGCGGAGCAGAGCGGAGCGAGCGGACGGGGCTTCAGGTGACGCCGGTGCTGCGAGGCGGTGCGCCAGGCGATGGCTCCGTTATGTATTTGGATAGAATTTGTACATAATATGCTGTAAGCTTTTGTAACTGATTTTGTAATGAGCAAGGAAAACTGTGGTAAATATTTGTATATTCCTGAGAATAACAGGTGCTTTTTTTCTGTAGTATGAATTGAGTTATGCTTGGTGCAAAAATGAATAGCTGGTCGTGTGCAGCTGACTGTGCCAGCAGAACCACTGACTTCAGGGGGTGTTTGAGAGCTGCACTGACGCCTGGGTACTGTGGGGGTGAATGGACTTGGGTACGTGGGAGAGGCTGTACGCACGGGCGCTGCCTTCACCTGCCGGAGTCGGTATTTTTTTTAATCTTCTGATTAATTTTAAATGACAGATCAACAACAAAGTAACCTGATAATTGGTTCACAGTACAAACCTTCCACTCGGTTTGAGCTCTGGTCAGTGAACTACTTGTAATCCATTCTGCACTAAGACCGCTGAACCTGAGGAGAGCTCAGTCCTTGGCGTACAGGCTGCAGTGAGTAGGTACAGTACGTCCTTCCCTAGTGTATGTATGTATGGTTTCTAATAAACCCTGTAAATACACCCGTCTGTTTAGAGTCATTGCAAACCCCTGCAGGGTTTGACATTCGGTAGGTACAAAAGCAGTAACTTTCCTGTGATTTTTAATGAATTTTTAATTAAAATATAAAATGGTTATTGCAAACCAATATTTTTGTAGGTTTACTATTTCACGACGTGTAGTTTGATTTTTTTTTTTCATCAATGTTTTTCTCCAGGGCTGAGACAGGGCATTTTCTATCCCTGTTCTGTTAATTTCCTCTTAACAGAAGCATCTCTTAAGCCATTTTTTTCTTTGCATGGGTTAGCAGCATGTTACTTTCTGTCATTGTATCATTGATACTGCTCCTGAACTGTGGTGTTTTCCAGTGGGTTTGTGCTACCCTGGTTAGCTGATCAGAGTAGAAGACGAGCAGCCTGTAGCAGAGAGGCTTTGCCTAAATTTCTGACGAGCTGATCACCTGCATTTCAGGAGTGTGCTTTTGCTCTGCATTAATTGCAGTCTGTTCAGGGGGTGGTTCCATCGCAGCAAAGGCCCTTCAGCAGCTTGCCACAGCTGCCTGCACAGCTGGGAGTGTTGCCCAAGTACCACGTGCAGCTGTGGTCTAGTACCATAACTCCTGCTGAGGTTTGCTTAAGTTTGCCCTTAGAAGAAGAAAATATAAATTAATGTGTTCGCAAGTCTTACAGCTAATGAAACTTAAGCTTACCTGCAAAAAAAAAAAAAGGCCCACCAAAGCAGTGTATTTTTCTTCATGGCAGCGTGACTTCCTCAGCTGGACAGGTTTTGAGGCTTGCGCAGTTCCTGACCTGGCAGTGGTTCTGGTTTGCTATCAGCCTCATAGAACAAAACTGAGGGATTCTTCACTAAAAAGGTGAAGTCATTTCCTTTTTTTCTTAACTCCCTCACACTCATGTATATACAAAAGCTACTGAACTCTGCGTGAAATGACTAAAATACCAAGTGCTTTTGATTTGATGGAAATGGAATCATAAACATCAATTTCCATCAATCTGTAACGTGCTCTAAGTTGCAGAATGGCTCTAGATGAAGTTCTTCAGAGTGGATGGAGTAACTTCACTGGTACTGGTGGATTTTGGCTATTTTATAAACAGCAGCTGCTAGTAAATATATGGGGAAATATATTTCTTAAGAAATAAATCCCTTAGGAAAGGGACAGATGAAACATCACTGGCTGAAGGAAGTGCTGCAGACAAGAGTTGCTCCACAGGCAAGAGGAAGCCAAGGAACGCTGAAGTACAAGGATGGGATGCTGTAAAACCCATCTCCCACGCCAAAGCTGCTTTCCTCCATCTGCACATCAACAATCCAAGCAGAAAGGCTTTGCATGTTTTATTACCCACCACCATGTCGTTCCAGTTTCTGTAATGTGGATCGGAGTACTGGACAAGGTGAGGTCCCAGTCAAAAACTTTAAGGTGCCTTCTTGACTCCCAGACTGTGGCTGTATAGAACAGTCCTTGCATTACCCAGAGGTCTCGTTCTGAAAGGATCGGATGAACAGAGACAGCACTGTTTTGCCTTCTCTATTACTTGTTAAAACTAATGGTGTTCAGAGTGTGGAACGTTACTAGTGTACCCTTAAACTGCGAAGGAAATCCCGAGGAAAAGCAAATCCAGTATTGAGCCCCCTGTTATAACTTGATAAGGTTTGTTTCAAGTGTTACGGTATAAAATACATAAAAAACCAAGTCTGAGGAACACTGAGGCTCTCCAGGAATTGTTACTGTGGTGCGGCACACGGTTGTATGCAAGAACACAGTATTTATTTTCCCCTTGTTACCAATATTTAATAAAGTGACCACGCTCCGCTCGGAGTCCTCCTTTGGCTGCGGCGGACAGAGGGCAGAGAGGGCCGGGCGCCGCAGCGGTGACGAGGCCAGCGGTGACGAGGCCAGCGCTGCGCGCTGCTGGCAGGGG
>NW_010420144.1:0-6675 GCF_000710305.1 Buceros rhinoceros silvestris | reverse complement strand
TCTTCAAATTTCCTCCCGTGTTGGTGCCTACTTCAGCTGTGCGGAGATAAGGGGGTATAGGTGGGTCGATCCCTGGTCATGGCAAAACAGTTCACACACCACCCCTGCCGGGAATCGGCAGAAATGGAGAAGGTTCTACCCATTTTGCAGAAGGAGTCTATTACTGCTTCAGGGAAACAGCAGGTCACGGACGTGGCTTTCTCTCCTCGATAAAGGTTTCCAGTCCCGGGGCGTAAGATTCAGGAGTCCTGCACGGCATATTTGAGAAACCCGCAGCACGGACAAGATAGAGAGGACAGTAGATAGAGCAGAGGGGAAAACAAGATGCCCCCGAATCTCTCAACACGCCCCCTTTTATGAGTTCATTCAAAGAGGCGTGTCCTCCTTCCCGGAAGCTTGGAAAAACCACAGCTCTCTGGGAAGAAGAAAGCCAGACAACAGGAGAGCATCCGGTTCCACCATGTTGGACCCGAGACAGACACCCAGACCAGTGTGTGTGCCCCAGTACCTCCTAGCATCATGCCAGAACAAGACCTGGGCACTTGGAACATGGCTGTGCTGGTGACATTCCCAGGATGCAGTCACTTCCAGTACTGCGGTTGTCAGTCCCTTGTCCACCCCTCCAGGCAAGTTTTGTGCACAGCTTGGGAGACATCACAGTCCTGAGACTGTTCCCTAGAGGCAGGTTGCGCATGGTGCTTTATTTCAGAAGTGACAGATTTAATGGCTGGGGGTTTTGTTTTGTGCACAGCTTGGGAGACATCACAGTCCTGAGACTGTTCCCTAGAGGCAGGTTGCGCATGGTGCTTTATTTCAGAAGTGACAGATTTAATGGCTGTGGCTTTCAAGTGACAGTCACAGCTGGAAGGTGCTGCCCATCCTTGCAAAACACCTTTATTCCCTTGGGAAATGCAGGCATAGGAAGCAGAGGGGAGCCAGGTTTTCCCCAAACCACTGTCTGTTGCACGCCACAGGCTAGGTGTAATCTGTCCAGGTCTTACCTCTCAAAATGGACACAGGGATGCTGGCAAATGTGAGGAGACCTGCCTGAGCAGGGCTCGCTGTCTGGGCTTCCCTCAGCAGAGCTGGGTGCTGAGCAAGGGAGTGCTGGGGAGAGCAAAAATGTGACCTTCACCAACCTAAAGTCCCTGTTTCTCCCTAAGACTCACACAGGGACAGATTTGTCCCTGTACAGGGACAGTGGCACAGGGAAGCTCCTGGGTTCACGCTGGTTCACTTGTTCAGCATGATAACTGTGCTGGGATAGCTGCATCAGAACTTGCCTCAGCAAGGCTCTGTTTGGTCATTGCAATTTTGTTCATTTTTAATGCAGAAACTGTTTTCTAAATGTACAGTTCTTCTGCAGAAGTGTGTCTTTTGATTCAGCGTACTCTTAAGCACTTTAAGAGCATCTTCTTTTAATAATGTCATGGTGATTCCTCTAGAAAATTATCCACAATTTCCCCAATTTTAATTATCTTAGGGGTAAGAGCATTTACAGTTCTGACATCAATTCCAATCAGCCTGGATGTTGTTTTCAGAGACGAGGCTGTGTTAGTCCTTAAAGCATCTCTGGTTGCTGCAGCACTGCCCTCAGCAGCAGCCCTGCCCTCTGGCTCTATGCAAGGCTGCTGCTCTGCGTGCATGCTCAGGAGGCAGAGTGCCTCGAGCTCGAGCTACTGTTTAATTAAACAGATAGGCTCCAAGTATTAATAATAAACTAACTCCATGGCAGGCAGAGGAGGAAACATCTGCCAGAAACTTCATCCCTCCACCTCCTCTAGCAATTCATTATCTTCCTTGCTGTTTTTCCACACAGCCTAGCATCCCAAACCAGGAGCACACTTCCCCCACTCTCCTCCTGTGTCCCCAAGTAGGGGTCCGTTCCTGCCTCATGCCACTGTCTCCATCCAGGCTCTTACAGGAGCTGTTGTTGTGCACAGCAACAGGTTTACTACCACTGCATCCTCCACCTGAGCAGTAGTGGGTCGCTTGTCCTAGGGCTCCACTAATATTGTCCGATATACATAGAAATGCTTCCAGCTATCGTACTCCTGCCTTCACCCTTATTTTCTCTGTTTTGCACCAGGCAGCACTGAACACATGCGGGTAAAAATCTCTGCTAGAGTTCTGCAGGTGGTTGACATGGACCAAAATCACCATTGTTACCAGTGGCAGGCTGAGGACTAGTCACCAGCTCTACAGGCTCCCGGTGCAAAAAGGCTCATACAGAAACCTACGTCCTGTACTGCTCGTCTTGGCAGTGATCATAAGGGTGAAGAGGAGAAGAATTTTTCTTGGTATGTGTTCTGTAGGGCTAGGCCGGCAACATCACAGCAGTCGGACAAATCTCTGTTACAAAGAGCCCAGAGTCTAAACACACAGAGAATGAGAGGAAGAAAAGGACGAGTAAGTAAGTGAAGAAAAGGACAAGTAACTCACATAGGGTTCACCACAGGCTGTGTAAAATGCTCACAATCCATTTCCTTAATTTTCAGCAGCACCTATTCTCAGTCCTGCAGCCTTCTGAGATGCTTTTGAAAATGAAAAAAACACTTTTTTGCTTTCAAAAGATAGTAATAAATAGCCCAAAAGAATTGAAATCACTGTTGCTGTATAACTGTGCCAGCTCATTTGGGGAAGGGGTGCATGCATTATGAATTAGGTAGGGGGGGAGCAGCTGTGTCCTGTCCGTGTGCATCAGGTGCTGAAATCCAGCCCAGCTGCCAGGCTGCCCTCCCTGCTGCCCACTTCCCAGCCTCTGCTCACCCACTCTGCCTGTGCCAGGCCTCCACATCCCTCTCCTGAGCACTGATGCTTGGCTGGGCAGCTCCAACCCAGCTTTCCCCCTCCCCAGCCCTCTTTCAGAGTTACACTCCCAGGAGAGGAGGAAGGAAGATGTCTCTGCTACTGCTTTTGTCACTGTTCCCTTCCTGTTCCTCAAGTAACATGGCATCAAAAAGCTGAGGAATGCCTGGTTACCAGACGGACCTTGAACCCAGCTGCATGTTTATCAGATGTATAAGGAAGAGCTGTTGCATACAGAATATTTGCTCTCTGCTGCGGAACCTCTCTGTGCTCTGTGCTCTGACGTATTCCAGGACTGTTAGTCAGGGGCTGCCCGCTGGAGTATTGAAAGGGCATGTGGATTGCTGTTTTAAAAATGCAGCCAGATTGAGATAAAATTTAATTATGGCAGATTTCCACTAGTTTAAAATCTTCCCCTTGGAAGACTAAATGCCACCCGTGCTGGTAAAAGGAGGGGGAGCTGCTCCTGGCCTCCATAACTTTAATTTCTTCTTCATGTCACAACTAGTAAGACAGACTGAAGGAAATCTGTCTTCGTCAGGGCGGATGCACCCTCACATGAGGTTGCCTGCCCACAGTCCCTGGGAACATAAGGGAACTTTTGCAGTGAAACTGTCATTTCCACCACTGAAATGGGAACACAGAAACACTGGCACTGATTCTTCAGCCCCACCCACTGATTCTTCCTGAGCCCACGTTTCATTTAAAACCCAGAAAACAAGCAAGATGCCCTAACCACCACTTGGGACATTTCTCTTGGTAGCAGTAAACCTGACTAACATTTTATCTATTTGAGATCAATAACAAATGCTTCTGAGCAATAATATAAAATACAGTAGATGCAAATAATGCCTCATAAAAGAAAATAAAATCCTCAGAAGTTCCTCTCAAACTCTGTTTCTATAGGTTCTAAGTTCCCAATACCATGCCTTTTAGCATCTCATAGACAGTGAAACAATTTATTTGCTGAATTTTAGCCTTTTGCAAATTAAACTTTTATGGGTTTTTTTCTTATTTTTAGCAATGGTAAAAATATCAGCTGTGTGGAGAGGGCTGCATTAGGGGTACACGAGGCAGAAGAGCCAAAGAACTGAACAGTGAAGGGGAAGCAAACTAGAAACAAGTACAGATGCTTGAATGGAACAAAAGTCCCATTTTTCTGTGCATTTAGGCAATTGCCACCTGGGTTATATCACTGACTTAGACCAAACCATTTCTGGGTTAGATCTTCCCATAGACTCACAGAAGTAAACTGAAAGGATTCTAAGAGATCATCTAATTCTGTTTAATTCGAACCTAGATGGTCCCCGAGAAACTGTTGCTAGTGAAAGGGACTGACAGCCTGAGTGGTCTGTTCTGCTGTCACACTGTCCTTACACTAAGGAATGGTTCTGCAGCTGAAAGAGATCCAGATAGCAGGCAAGCTATACGGGCCTTCTTGTGAAGATTCAGCAGCACAATTGAAATATCTCATTAATTTCGCGTGGCTGATTTCAGCTGGTCACCTGCACTGTTATGGGTCACTGAGTGTGATACAGAGGAGCAGGTCTTTATGCAAGGAGCACATCAAGTTTAAAAGTTGCCATTTGCACTCAGGCAAAAAGAAGCTATGGATTTTATTCTCTAACATGTTTTCAGTAGCAGTTTATCAGGCACTTGATTCGTACTGCAATGAAAGGGGGGAAAAAGTTACAGATTTCTGCAAATATTTTTCCTGGTTGCAAAAAATTTAAGCATACTTATTAGCAAAAATACGACAAAACTGTGAGGCAGAGAGCTCAGCAGCTTCTTGTCTTCAGAGACAATGTCATCTTGCATTCACAAGCTAACAGCAGTGTTCTAATGTCTAGGAGTTGTACCTTTGCTGAGGCTTACTATGAATCATAACCATCTGCCCACTGGGAATAAAGATCAAGGAAAGAATAAGCCAAGAACACATAAAGGCTCTTCCCTTTGTCATTTAGTAATCACAGAAACCAGAATACCTCCTGCATCTGTCTAACACGGTCAAGAAACAGTAGTTTATATTTATGAGAGTGCCAGAACAGTGTTGACACATCTTATGCTTGAGAACACAGCAATAATTTTGGATTTTAATGTCAGGCAAAATCTGCGTGTCAGTAGCCACCTCTTTCCCCCCTTTTTGTACGCAATCCAAGGAGTTTCAGTGCACAGAAATGAAGAAAGGCTCCTTATTTGGTGAAATCTCTCAATCGCATGTGATACAACTGGTTTATAAAACTAACTGCTGTAGAAAATGTCATTTATACATATAGATATACGTATGTTTTTATGCATATGAATACAAATGAGCTCACAGTAAATGTGAGGATTTGTAAAGTACTGATCAATGCACAAAACCTGAGTAACGCGTGCAGCTGCCTCAGAGAGTGTGCAGAGTTGCACATCTGGACACTGGAAGGATACCTGAGTGTCTGTCCAGGGTCCAACATGGTGGAACCGGATGCTCTCCTGTTGTCTGGCTTTCTTCTTCCCAGAGAGCTGTGGTTTTTCCAAGCTTCCGGGAAGGAGGACACACCTCTCCAGAATGAACTCTTAAAAGGGGGCGTGTTGAGAGATTCGAGGACATCTTGTTTTCCCCTCTGCTCTATCTACTGTCCTCTCTATCTTGTCCGTGCTGCGGCTCTCTCAGATATGCCGCGCAGGACTCTTGAATCTTACGCCCCGGGACTGGAAACCTTTATCGAGGAGAGAAAGCCACGTCCGTGACCTGCTGTTTCCCTGAAGCGGTAAAAGACTCCTTCTGCAAAATGGGTAGAACCTTTTCCGTTTCTGCTGATTCCCGGCGGGGGTGGTGTGTGAACTGTTTTGCCATGACCAGGGATTGACCCACCTATACCCCCTTATCTCTGCAGCGGATGAAGTAGGCACCAACGTTGAAGGGAATTTGAAGATATTCCCTTGTGCCACGGCGGGCCCGTGGCGCAGATGTGTGTGTGGGGGAGTCTGGGAAGAGCTATCCTTGGCAGAGAAGAGTTCTCTGCAGCCGCTCCGGAGGAAAGAGGGACTATGTTTTATTTGCATGAAAGGTTTGCTTCAGGAGAAAGTTCTTAGATTGAGAACTTTTTGTCAGGTGAACGGACTGGAGTTCTTCCTCCCCGCTCTGCCCCACCCCCCTCACTGGCATGGCGAACCATTGTGGGGGGGAAGTCTGTAAGTGGGGATATGGTTTCGATCGGGAGATTCTATGTGTAACTGTATTACTTATTCAAACCATAGCAACCATGGTATCTATCCATGAAGGATGCTACTTGTCACTGGCTGTCTGGTGGACTTATGATGGAACACTAGCCTTCGAGCCTGGCCATCCTACCAGTTTTCTTCCCAATTAATCATCCACCTATCCAGGCTCTATTTCACCAGTTTGGCTTTGATCGTATTATGGCAAACTGTGTCAACGAAGTTTTAAATGTCAAGATACACAATATCCACTACTCTCCCCTCTTCCAGAGCCAAGAAGGCAATCAGGTTGGTTAGGGAAGATTTGTCCTTGGTGAATCAGTGCTTGATGTCCAAATTAGCTTATTGTCTGTCCTGTGCCTGGACTCACCTCTCAAGTGCCTGAGGTTAAGCTGTCCAGCGTACAGATCCCCTTCTGTCCTTACTTGAAAATGGATGTAGCATTCGCCTTTTCCCCATGAGAACACTCTCCTGGTAATCATGACCTTTCAAAGATGATAGAGAGGTTTGAAGTTGACATTGACCAGCTCTTTTAGCATTCTTGGATGATCCCATGGGTTTATGCATATCTAATTTGCTTGAGTGGTCCCTAACTTAATTATCTTCTCCTGTGGATCATGATTCCCTCCCCCAGGGCTCTGTGTTGCAGGGATCCTTCTGCGGACG